>NW_028318437.1:0-300000 GCF_062004578.1 Staurois parvus | reverse complement strand
CATCTATGGCCAGCCTTAAAGTCCCTGGGAACTATTCACTAAGCGATATTTTACCGCATCCGAGTATGTAGTAAAATAACGCACATCGTTTTTTTTTTTTAAAAAAACTGTATAAATCACAAAGAACGCTCCTTAATATATCACATACGTTACATATTTGAATTATACGGCAATTACCGCATGAAACTGTGTGGTAAATTATCGCAAACATGTCACAGGTACTGTCACAGGATGTGATGTTTATGCGATATGTCACATACCACTTGGATATTTAAGGAGTGACAACCTTTCCCATTGTGGCAGATATTCTCCTTAAAAGATGGTGCAAAAAAAGCAATGCGTGTACAGTCAACTGCACCTAGCACATTTGGGATTCCGGCAATCCGGTAAAAATTATTTTTAATTTGATCCCACTCCTGACAAGTTTCCGGAAAGTTATTATTATTATTTATTATTATACAGTATTTATATAGCGCCAAAAGGTTTGCTCAGCGCTGTACATTATAGTGGGGGACAGAACATGAGACAATACAGTAACAATACACGAGGGGTTCGAGGGCCCTGCTCTTTCGAGCTTACAATCTAGGAGACTATGAAGTATATTGGTGATGAGATGAAAAAATGATGCCTGTAAAATTCCCACTATCTCGCCAGCTACCATCTGATAGGATGCTTTCCCAAAAAAATGTAATGCAGCCAACAATTTAGCCATGGCTGGCATTGTATGACTTCGCTGGGTTGATGGCTCAAGGTAACCTATGAGTTGGGCATACAGTTCCATAATTAGTGCCTTGGATAAATCGAACTTCTGGAGGGTATCAACATCCGTGTAATTATCCAGCAATGTGCGCTCAGCATCTTTCTTTTTAAGTAGCCACTCTTGATCTTCTCCTCTTCCTCTTCTGCATTACCTTAAATTCCAGGAGATTGCATTCAGCAGGCTCCATCATCTGTGCTATGCAATCTTCCAGCCTCCAGAGACAACTCCTGAGTGGAATCTAGCCGCCACCTGGTCCAGCTTGCACTTTCCCGTCTATTGTTTTAAACCAATCCCTGACCCCTTAAACTGGGCCTGTCAATTCCATACTTATCGCATACTTATCGCAAGCTTGGACCACTACTTAACCACTTGCCGACCGCAGATAGCCGAATGATGACTTCACTGCGGCCGGCCAGTTCTGGGAGGGCGTCATATGACGTCCTCCCGCGTGCCCCCGGGAGTGTGCACCCGGCGATCTCCGTGATCTCTGTGTCCTACGGACACAGCTGATCACAGGAGGTGGTAAAAGGCCAATCACAGCGGCCTTTTACCATGTGATCAGCCGTGTCCAATGACACAGCAGATCACCGGTAAATGCAGTTGTCGGTTATCTGTTGCACTTTCCTCACGCTGTCACAGCGTGAGGAAAATACTGCCGATAACCAGCAATTGTCAGAGGAGGGATCACCGATCATCAGAGCACTGATGATCGGTGCCCAGCAGTGCCACCCACAAGTGCCCATCAGTGCCACCCACCCATGCTCAGCAGTGCTACGCAGCAGTGCCACCCATCAGTGCCACCCAGCAGTGCTGCCAGCTAATGCCCAGCAGTGCTGCCAGTCAGTGCCACCCATCAGTACCGCTTATCAGTGCCCATCATTGTTGCATATCAGTGCCAGCTCATCAGTGCCACCTATCAGTGCCCATCATTGTTGTATATCGGTGCCAGCTCATCAGTGCCTCCTATCAGTGCCACCTCATCAGTGCTGCCTCATCAACACACATCAGTGAAGGAGAAAAATTACAAGTTTGCAAAATTTTATAATAGAAACAAAGAAAACTTTTTTTTCAAAATTTTTGCTCTTTTTTTGTTTATAATGCAAAAAATAAAACGCCCAGCGGCGAGTAAAAGAAAGCTCTATTTGTGTGAAAAAAATGATAAAAAGTTCATATGGGTGCAGTGTTGCATGACCGCGCAATTGTCACTCAGAGCACGACAGCTCTGAAAGCTGAAAATTGGCTTGGGCAGGAAAGGGGGTATAAGTGCCTGATGGGCAAGTGGTTAATAAACGCATGCATTTATTTATTTCCATCTGTGAAGTGACTTTAACACCTTTTTATGCGGTATTTACCAAGTGTGTTTGCAGTTTGCGGTAAATACAGCATACAAGTAATAGTGAATTTACATTTTCAGTATTGCATGTGATATGTGGTCACATGACCAACATAAGGCATGCAGTAACCTTTAGAGAATTGTCCCCCGGTCACCTGACCATTCAGTTTAACATAAATATTTCTATAACTCTGTATGTGTATTTAACATATGTTATGCATGTTATTTACCTGTAAAAGCCCTGAGACTATATCTGTGCGCCGTCATCTTTGATATGATGTCAGCAGACCCAGAGCTGTCACTCAAGTGACACTCTATAATTTTTGCCCTTGCTCCTACCCCGGCAGCTCATAAAGGGCTTGTTTACACTTGCCTCAAAATGTGGCATGGGACAAGCTTTTTTAAAGCACTCTGAATGCCAATCAAAGCACCTATCACTAAATAAAATGGTAAGCCTACAGTCCTGTTTACACGTTGCGTTTGCTTTGCTTTAAAAATTATACCCCACGTCGCTTTCTTGGTGCTTCAAATCGTCTCCAAGGGCTTCATAGAAGTCTATGACAAAGCTTACTAACAGCACCTGCAGCTTTTGAGAGGCTTTTATTCAGCTTTAGTCTCACTTTGTTTTGTAGGTATTGCAGGTATGAGATATCCCAGGATGCACTGGGAAACCAATAAATGAACCGGAAAGACATCATCAGCTGTCACTTCAGGTTCATGTGTACATATTCTGGGAGTGTCTGGTGCTGATGTCACATCTGGTGTGCAGCGTGGAGCAGTAGGAAGGTGAGCGGGGTGCGGATTGGAGCGGAGCAACTAGCAGATGGCACATGTGATGTGCAATATGGGAATGCTGTAGCAGAAGGTGAGTGGGGACCAGAAAGAGAGGACTGAGTGGCAGAGGATCAGCAGGTCTGGGGCATTGGAGCATAAGAAACTAACAATGTCACATGTGCAAAGTGTGGGAGCAATATAATAAGAGGTGAGCAGGAACCAGAGAGAGATGGGGATCAGCAAACCAGAGGATCAGCAGAGTTGGGGGATTGGACCAGGAGAAACTAGCAATGTCACAAGTGTGGGAGCAATATAGTAAGAGGTGAGCAGGGACCAGAGAGAGAAGGGGATCAGCAAACCAGAGGTTCAGCAGAGCTGGGGGATTGGACCAGGAGAAACTCGCAATGTCACAAGTGTGGGAGCAATATAGTAAGAGGTGAGCAGGGACCAGAGAGAGAAGGGGATCAGCAAACCAGAGGATCAGCAGAGCTGGGGGTTAATACTTCTTTTGTAGATGGACTGTGTTTTTTTAATTGATTTTTTCTATGCTGTTTTTGGAAAGTCAAAAAGGTAGAATTTATTAAAAGAAACATTTTTTCCTGGCTTTTATATTTTCCATCAAGAAATTCTATAATATCCTGATTATCTTTGGTTTCAATACTTTGAATTACTGGCCCAAAAAGCATGCAGCACGTGAAGTCAGTCTGAGTTCAGAACTCCTGATTTCCATGATTTTTTTGGGTCTTGGCATAAATTTTGAAAGCTGGAGGGTTAGCATTTTAGCCAAGCAATTCGCATTTAATAACTGGAGGCCAGCAATGGGGACCTCAATGCTTCTCTCACTACAGGTTTCCTTTACCCTACACTGCCCCAAACTATAGAGTACACCTCAACACTTGATCCTCCTCCTACCTTAACATTTATCATGTAACCTGACTCTTAAAGCAAGCTCTTACCTCCTCACTTTGCCACCAATGCTGAACCTGATACTAAGGACCCTCTCACATGGGCGATGGACTTTACAGCTCCTCTGAAAAAGGTTCTGTAGTGGATCGCTTTCAGAGGCATGTGAGCAAGGATTTGCAGGCATTCAGGGGGCAACACTGCCATTTCTTGAATGCCTGTTTTTTTCGATCCCAAGGGGGATTTTATATACACACCACTGCAACCACATGCCAAGCATGTGACATGCGGTTGCAGTGTGGTCCTGTTGCCTATAATAGGCTAGTTTGGCAAGCCGCACCACCTGCCAGAAGTGACATGCTGAGTTAAAATTGCCAGTGCCACATCACGCCCTGAGCGGCCACCAGGTTAATTTGTAGGTTGACGGTGGTAAAAACACAGATCATCCACCCTTGTGAACTTAGCCTAATACTTACCATCACTCTACATCAACTCCTGAAGCAAGCCTTTACATTTTTATCCCCCTTGTCCAACATTTGACCCAAAAACCACTAAACCCTAACCTTGACCCTACCTTCTAAACAAAATCTTCTAGCAATAAACTAACTTAAACCCCAATTCTACTTTAACCCCTTGTGTAACAGACTTACCTTTTTTGGCGGCAAAGCCATCAGCACAGTCTTTCACCAGATGACACAGTACTGAGATGCCAGGGCTAAAGACTTGTAATCCAATATGGCTAAACCCATGTCAAATTAAATGCCAGGGCTAAAGACTCGTAATCCAATATGGCTGAACCCATGTCAAATGAAATGCCAGGGCTAAAGACTCGTAATCCAATATGGCTGAACCCATGTCAAATGAAATGCCAGGGCTAAAGACTCGTAGTCCAATATGGCTGAACCCATGTCAAATGAATTGCCAGGGCTAAAGACTCGTAATCCAATATGGCTGAACCCATGTCAAATGAATGGGAAGCTGGAGCTATAATACTTTCTTTTGTTTTTAGAATGTTGAGATGGAGTTTAAAATTTCCATGACCTAACCTTGCAGAAAATGTATCTGGAGTTATAAAATGCATAGCCTGACCTTCTGGTGTTCACTGGAGAAGAGATGTTTGTGTATAAGCGAGTCTTCTTGCCAAATACAAATTTATTGTAATGGATACTTGCCGGAGTTCTGTGTATGCCAGGTTCCTGTGTGGCACTAAATTCCTTCTCCTTCCTTTATAGCAACAAATGGTGTCTATGGTTGCTGGGCAGAGGCCCAGAGTGTCATGATGGCATCCAGGGACAGTTAGAGGTTCAGCACTGCCAAGTCCTCAGGAAAGCAGGCTCATGCCTCCCTGTGCACATTTTGTTTGGTATCCTCAGAATCTAAACCATGGTTCCTACAGATGCTTGATATTTTATCTCATTATTTAAATATTTTTTACCTTTCACCTTCAGATAGATCAGCGACTGACTGCAGCTACCCTGGCTCCCAGAACTGATACAGTGACACTGTGAACCCGGAGGTTCTTAGGTGGCTGAATGTTTCTGGGTTCCATCACAGTAATCTGACGCTCACAAGAAATAGTTTATGCAACCAATCACCACTAAAAGAAACCTCTACTGTGTAAAATATATAAGCTGCCATTGCTGACCTACCGAAAATGCCTTCACACTCAGCCACTGCCGTCACTAAACCCAAAACATGCATGCAGCAAGTAAAGTCACAAAAACTCCTGATTTGTATACTAAAGCTGGCCATACTAGACTAAATGCTGGCTGCTGAAACAGCCAAAATTTGATCTGTGGGTGGCTCTGTTGGCACCACCAAATTCGCTGAACTTTGATTTGAAGATCAAAGGAACTGGGTAGAAAATTGTCGGCTGAACAGTGACTACAGCCAATTCAAGGATTCAGGTATTCTGACAATCGCGGGTGCTGGAGATCAGAATACAATAGCTAGCAAGGCAGATTCATTCATCCACGCTGTTTAGTGTGGATGAACAAATGAAACCTGTGTGTGTATGGCCTGATTTATTTGGGGTCAACAGTTTGGAAAGTATTAAAGCTCAACTCAAGGCAAAAATATTTATTACATTGTCCATTGACACTTTTAATAATTATAAAGGAAGGTCCATCTTCAATACTTACCTTCAATCTAAACCTGTCCCCCCACAGTACCTCTTCTAGACCACAACATGTCCTCACTCAGAAGGGTTCAAAGACGCCAAATGTCACTTAACACTTAAAGGAGAAGTACAGCCAAAGCTCTTTTGGCTGTATTTTTCCTGTGGCGCACAGGAGTGGTTTGTTCTGCACTTCTGTGATCCGTTTTCAGCCGACAGTGGGCTAAAGTCCTCTGTTGGCCTATGCCACTCAGCCAGTCTAGGCTGGGGAAAGATCCTGACCATGCGGTCAGGATCCACCCAGGAGCCTGGACCGGCACCTGGCTCAGCCTTTGAGAACCTAAACCAGCCGTTCCTACCCCCTCCCAGCCCAGTGCTTCCTGGGGGGGAAAGGCAAGCTAACAGTGACTGATCACTCTGAGCGGAGAGCTGAGACTGTCAAACACTGCTGATTGCTCAGTTCTCACCCTTAGAGCTGGCAGGGGACAGATGCAGCATTGGATCGATGATGCCTCCACCTATGTAATTATAATGAAAAAAAAAATTCCCTTCTCTTTTACAGGAGAACTTCACCCAAAAGGGAAGTTCTACTTGTCTGCCTCCCCCCCCCCCCCAAATCCCAAGTTTTGGCACTTTTACATTTTTTTGGGGAGGGAGCGGGTACCTGGTTTTGACGAGTATCCGCTCCCACTGACAGTCGGATCCAAGGTGGAAGTTCACCCTTCTTCCCATGCAGTCTTCTGGTACATGTCACAGGTTTGTAGCTGCTAACTGTAAATTTTTTTGTTTTTAGGGTGAAGGCTGCTGTAAAGAGGACCTTCAGTACCCCCCCCCCCCCAAAAAAAAAAGTTTAAAAGACATCAGCTACAGATACTGTAGCTGCTAGTTTTTACTAAAAGGATACTTACCTGTCCAGGGATCCAGTGCTGTCCTCACCTGCGCCGGTCTTCGGGTGCCCCGTGCCACCATGCCTAGTGAGGGAAGCTGTGATTTCATGGGGCTTCACAGCTGGCCTCCGACTTTGCATGTACAAGTCGCGCTTGGAACCTGGGATGTGTCCTAGAAGGCTGCTGGCAACGGGGAGGGGGGTTTGAGAGCCTATGCTCAGATTGCCTAGGGCTAGGCCTTCTCCCCCTTAAAAAAGAAAATACAAAAGTGACAGAGGAGGGGGGAGTCAGAGAGGCAGGACTTCCCTTTTTCGGAGAAGTTTCGCTTTAAAGAGTTCATCTTTTTAAAAGTTACTGTACAGACAAGGGGATCCTGTAGTTTTTAAAACATTGTCCAGCTTAGAAAAATGGTGCTTGACATACAGGTAGGCCATGTTCATCTAATTTTAAAACTGTCGGTGGACATTGTCACATTGTAATTGAATAAATCTTTAGCCTGGAATTGAGCTTTTATACCTATCAAGCGGATGACCCAAAATAAGTATACAGATCAAGGGTTCTGGTCTAATTGTGACTTTACTTGCTGCATGCTACTTTTGGTTTTAGTGTCTCAAATTATTGACTTCACAGTTGTTTGTTAAAAGTTGAACTAACCCCTTAATAGACAAGAAGGGCTTTTTTTTTTACCCTATTTATACTTACCTAGGTGGATGCAGCATCGTTCCCCCGTCGGCTCTAAGGGTGAGAACTCAGCGATCACATGACCGTTGATCGCTGACGTCTCACAGCCGCTCTGAGCAGAGAGCGGTGACTGTAAGTCACCACTCCCTGTTCTGCCCCCCCCCCCCCCCAGCACTCACTGGAGCGCTGGGCTGTGGAGGGTGATGGAGTGGCTGGTTCATTTTCCCAGTGGCTTGCTGAGAGGCTGAGCCAGGTGCCGCTAATGACTCTAGGGAAAGATCCAAACTTTGGAAGTGGGATCTTTCCCCAGCCTAAAAAGCTTTAGCTGTACTTCTCCTTTAACTCTGAAGACTAAGGACCATACTGTGAATGCAGGGCATCATGGCTGCACCTGGAGGGGGTATCTCCACAATGTGCTTCATGCACAGTGTATTGGTGGAGAAAGCAGGGCTGCTGCAAACATGTCAGCGCTCTGCTCTTGGCATTGGTAAGACCCAACCATCCTGGAGAAGCATAAAGCCTCAGGATCAGCATGATAGCCAGAAAACCTTTTCCTAAAGTAGAGGGCGGAACTGGCATCCTACATATTTTTCTCAGTATAGATTTCTTCTAACATCTCAGGAAAACATTTTTTCACAGATTTGTAGTGCATTATGGTCCTGCGTGCATCCGTGAGAGTTCTACATAAAAGCTAGATGTTTATTACTGCAAGCCCAGATGACTAGATAACTGTCCTCAGTGCCAAGTTGTGATAAAGCTCCTTCTTGTACAGTCTCTTTAGAGTTTTGCTCATGACCGTTGATCGTCGAGTTCTCACAGCCGTTGTGAGCAGAGAGCGGTGACTGTAAGTCACCACTCTCTGTTCTGCCCCCCGCTGGGCTGTGGAGGGTGATGGAGGGGCTGGCTCATTTTCCCAGTGGCTCGCTGAGAGGCTGAGCCAGGTGCCGCTCCTGACTCTGAGGAAAGATCCCAACTTTGGAAGCGGCATCTTTTCCCAGCCTGGACCAGCTGAGTGGTGTCAGCCGATAGCGGACTCCAGTCCGCTGTCAGCTGAAAATGGGTCACAGAGAAGTACAGCCAAAAAAGCTTTGGCTGTACTTCTCCTTTAACTCTGAAGACTAAGGACCATACTGTGAATGCAGGGCATCATGGCTGCAGCTGGAGGGGGTGTCTCCACAATGTGCTTCATGCAGAGTGTATTGGTGGAGAAAGCAGGGCTGCTGCAAACATGTTAGCGCTCTGCTCTTGGCATTGGTAAGACCCAACCAGGGAGGACTGGCCATTTGGAAACTGGGGCACTGCCCGAGAGCTCGGGGTCAGTAGGGGGCCCCATGAAATGCCCCTGGTACCTTTTTAATAGGCTTTTTTGAGTTTGGGCAAGGACACAGGGGCCCCATGATCCCCTATTGCCCGGGGGCCCCATGAGTTGTCAGTCCGCCCCTGGACCCAACCATCCTGGAGAAGCATAAATCCTCAGGATCAGCATGATAGCCAGAAAACTAGCCTTTTCCTAAAGAGGACAGAACTGGCATCCTACATATTTTTCTCAGTATAGGTTTCTTCTAACATCTCGGGAAAACATTTTTTCACGGATTTGTAGTGCATTATGGTCCTGCGTGCATCCGTGAGAGTTCTACATAAAAGCTAGATGTTTATTACTGCAAGCCCAGATGACTAGATAACCGTCCTCAGTGCCATGTTGGGATGAAGCTCCTTCTTGTACGGTCTCTTTAGAGTTTTGCTTTGTCTGAAGTCTTTTTATATCGCACAAGTGTCAGATTACTGCAGGCTGCTGTCAGTCATACCAGACATACTCCGCACCCAGTCTACAACAATCAGAGCAAAACATTGCTGGTAAGAGCAAGCCTAAGGGCCCATTCACATTGTTGTGCTGCGTTAGCACATGTGTGTTATGAATGAATGATATCGCCGTAAAGCACCTTATCGTGTCACGTGCATTACCACAGCATAGGAATGTGGATGTACCTTTAGAACCTTTTTATGTGCACTTGTGTTCCAAATAATAAAGGGTCCATTTAGGAGGGACGTTCAAGTCAAACCAGGACTTTTACTTTTACAGGTAGAAAAATGGATGCTAGCATGGCGGTACTACACGCAGTAGTAAGTGGCAAGTGTGTCCTATTACTGATTGGCGGAGCACATGTCACGTGCCAGTCCAGAGACCTTTAACCTCCTTGGCGGTATTCCCGAGTGTAGCTCGGGGTAAAGTTTCAGTACCAAGAGCGGTAACCCCGAGCTACACTTGGGCTTACCATGCGGCGTTGCTCAGGGAGTCCCATCAGCACTTACCTTGTCCTTCGCTGCCACGATGTGTCCCCTGCAGCGTCCCCGGCCATCTCCTCCGGCCGATGCCGGCATCCGGCTTCCTTGTTTCGGTACCTGTGACGTCAGGACGTACAAGCGCCGGAACCGGCGGCAAATTTGAAATTTTTAAAAAATGTCTTTTTTTTTTTTAAGTGATTATTACATAGTAAAATATTGCTGTTTCAATGCATTTCACATACATTTTGTCCCTACTGCTTTGTCCTGTGCCCTGCCTGCATTTTTACTGTTCTTTCTGCCTGGAAACTTAGAAAAGTCCATGGCGTCCAAAAAGCGTCCCTTTACGTCAAAAGTGGTTTCAGACCAGCTAGAGAACAGCGATAGTAAATCAGAACCACTTGCAGAATTGAGTGATAATGATTCGTGGGGGAAATTCGTCATCAGACACTGAAAACAATTTTGCGACTTTGCTCAGCGATGTGCAAACTTGGCGCTATATTTCAAATTTCAGTGTTTTTGGTTTGATTACATTATTGAATTAAATTTATTATTATTATATTATTATTTTTTATGATTATTTATTAAATTATAATTTATGATTTCGTGTTTCAAATTTTATCCTACCCGGGATGTTTACTAGACTCTTGTTCGGACAGATTTCAGTGAGTTATTCCTAAAAATTACAGCCTACAATAAAAAACTACATATTTCCATGCAAAAAAATGGTACCGCTTTCAGCACAAAAAATCGGAAAGAATCATACCGCCGAGGAGGTTAATCAAGATGGCAGACAACAATGTTAGTGTGTGCATGGCAAAGCGTGTGGTGATGACGTTTCTTGTGAATGAAGGCGTAAAACCTGCAGCTATTTACAGAAGACTTCAAGCACAATGCGTTGATGAGACGCTCAGCTGCAGTAAGACATTTGAATGGTGTAAACAATTCAAAGATAGACGTTCGTCTGTCAGTGGCGATCCCGGCTGTGGTGGTTTCCAGCCCACAGCAGTCATTATTTATTTTTATTCATTACTTATATAGCGCCATCAATTTACGCAGCGCTTTACATATATATTGTACATTCACATCAGTCCCTAACCCTCAAGGGGTGTACAATCTAAGGTCCCTAACTTACATTCATACATACACATACTAGGGCCAATTTAGACAGGATCCAATTAACCTACCAGCATGTCTTTGGAGTGTGGGAGGAAACCGGAGTACCCGGAGGAAACATGCGCAGGCACAGGGACAACATGCAAACTCCAGGCAGCTGGTGCCGTGGTTGGGGTTCAAACCAACGACCCGAGTACTGCCAGACAGAAGTGCTAACCATTTAGCCACTGTGCTGCCCTGTGAACATTCAGCACGTGGAATACCTGATCTTGGATAATTGACGCATAACCTGTCCTGAAATTGCACAAGCGATTAATCTTTTTGTGGGAACTGTGAACACGAATTTCATAGGATGGTTCAGACGTACCGAGAAATCTTTCTATGCTGAAGCTTTCCAGGCATTAGTTAAACACAGGGATCAGTGTATAAATGTAGCAGGGGATTATGTCAAAAAAATAAATGCAGTTTCCACTCCTTGAAATTTGTTCTTTTATTATTTAAACTAAAAAAATCCCATTATGACTTGAACACCCCTCGTATAAGGCAGCAGTATGACCCTAATACAGCTAAACTGCTGTTTAGTCACTTGCCGTCCGCCCTATAGCAGAAATACTGCTATAGGGTGACATGGGTGCGCAAAATCACGTATATATACGTGATTTTGCAGTTCTGGGTAGGGGGCACCCGCCATTCGCAGCCTCGGCTGTTAATCACCGGGTCCCAGCCAGTGATTACTTGCTGGCACTCGGTGATCGCCGAGTAATACAGACGGGGCAGAGAACTGTATGTAAACAATACAGTTCTATCCCCTGTCAGCTCCTGCACACTGCTTTGTACGGCTCTGCATAGCAGAGCCATACAAAACAGCGTGCTAACAGTGAAGCACACACACAGCACATAATGTGAAACACCACATAGTTAACTCTTTGATCGCCCCACATGTTAACCCCTTCCTACCCAGTGCCATTAGTACAGTGTCAGTGCTTTTTATTAGCACTGATCACTGTATTGGTGTCACTGGTGATGTCAGTGACACCACGTCAGTTCCCCCCAGTGTCAGAATGCCCCACCGCAGTCCCGTTTATAAGTCGCTGATCACCACCATTACTAGTAAAAACAAAAAAAATTCCAGTATATATACCGCCATTTGTATACGTTATAACTTTCATGTAAACCAATTAATTTACACATATTGGGATTTTTTTTTAGCAAAGACATGTTGCAGAATACATTTTGTCCTAAATTAATGACGAAAAATTGATTTTTAAAATTTTTTTTACTGGGCATGTTTAATAGCAAAAAGTTAAAAAAATTGTTTTTTTTTTTTTCAAAATTGTTGGTCTTTTTTTGTTTATAGCACAAAAAATTAAAAATGCACAGGCGATCAAATACCACCGAAAGAAAGCTCTATTTGTGGGGAAAAAAAGACGTCAATTTCATTTGACTGCAAACACTGACAGAGGGAACGGCTGCATTTTTTACAATGCAGCTCTCCTCCCTGCCCGTTTGAGTACACTGGTCTGGATCGCTGAGCACAGCCTTCCGGATCAGTGTGTTACAGTGAAGCACACACCCCCGCCCCCTAGGAAAACACTCCCCCCACACAGTTAACCCTTTGATTGCCTTCTAATGTTAATCCCTTCTGGCGTTGCATGACCACGCAATTGTTAAATTAACGTAGCACTATATCACAAAAAATGGCCTGGTCAGGAAGGGGGGTAAATCCTCTGGAGTGCAAGTGGTTAAAGACAGAAAATAAGAAATGCCACCTTTAGAAAGCACTGAATTGCACCTTCCTTCCTTAAAATAAATAAAGGGGTTAAATAAAGCTAGCAGGATAGTGACCAGGATAGTCTGGTCACAGGACCTCTCAAAGTCATGTGACTGGCCTTTCTTCCAATCACAGAGACCTCTCTGCTGCTTTAAGCAGTGAAGTGCAATGCCATATGCTTGTTCCAAGTAAGTGACTTGCAAGTTAGGAAAGGCGGTATCAAAATGACAGCCATAGAGCATGTACCTTTTTCAAAAGCAAGCCCCCTGGATAACATACTTATTATTTATTTATTTCAGGTACTTATATAGCGCCGTCAATTTACACAGCGCTTTACATATATATTGTACATTTTGTATCAGTCCCTGCCCTCAAGGGGCGTACAATCTAAGGTCCCTAACTCACATTCATACATACACATACTAGGGACAATTTAGACAGGAGCCAATTAACCTACCAGTATGCTTTTGGAGTGTTGGAGGAAACTGGAGTACCCGGCGGAAACCCACACAGTCACAGGGAGAACATGCAAACTGCAGGCAGGTGGTGCTGTGATTGGGATGGCCCTGATGATATTGACAGAACTTTTCTATCCTACTATAAATCTGACCTGACTGAAAACATTATAGGACGTGTGCTCTACGTAGGTGTAGTTTTTCCATGCAGGGAATTTTATCTAAATGCACAAGTGTATTATTGAACCATTACAGAGTGCCCATTTAATGTTCATTAAGATGGAGCCAGCATCTAATTTGGCTCTGGTTCAAACCCTTCCCCACCCTATCCAAGACTTAATAAAATAGAGAAGGTTTGGCATAGAAGAACTCCAGTACATTATCTGACGGCTATATATTTTTTTTTCAAACATGTCCATGAAGAAACTTCAGAAGTCCAAAGCATTTTCTGGAGGACATTAGGCTCAGTTCACTAAACTGTAAAGCATGTGTTATTTATTTGCCATAACAGTCGGAACTGTCTGCCGTGTGACTGTCAATTATCATTGGCCTCCACTGCTAAAAATAACAGGGCACGTAATAAAGATTATAGTTTACGAAGTTGAAGGATATCTAAACTCAAAAAAAAATCAAATATAATATAGTCCAGGTTACCAGTCCTTAAATGTGGGGGCTGCATTAGTTTTCTTTTCTCTGGCTTTTTCCCTCTGTGTTCACCTGGTGATCATATGAATAACAGTTCATGTTCTTGGGTGGCTACACTTCCTCACTCTACTGCATCTATAGAAGAGCATCATTGTCCCTCTAGGTTGCTCTCCTGATTTGACTACAAAAACATCCTCTTTTCATCCGCATTATGTGGGGTGGGAGAATTTGTAGTCTACAGAAGATTACTGGGGAAGCCAACAACATTATTTATGCTTTCAGTTCAACTCAAAAGTGACAAGGACGTTGCATTTCTTGGTGGATCAGCAGATATTTTCTGTACTTGATGAAAATATTTTTAGTCATCCTCAACCTCCTCAACATCTCCAGAATACGCCCCTTTTTAACCAATGATACCACAAAGCTCCTAATTCACTCCCTGGTCATCTCTCGCCTCGACTACTGCAACTCCCTCCTCATTGGCTTACCCTTACATAGGCTGTCCCCCCTCCAGTCCATCATGAATACTGCTGCCAGGCTCATCCACCTTTCTAACCGTTCAGTGTCTGCTACCCTTCTCTGCCAATCCCTCCACTGGCTTCCACTCGCCCAATAAATAAAATTCAAAATACTAACAACAATTTACAAAGCCATCCACAACTCTGCCCCCAGCTACATCACCAACCTTGTCTCAAAATATCAACCAAACTGCTCTCTTCGTTCTTCCCAAGACCTTCTGCTCTCTAGTTCCTGTGTCACCTCATCCCTTGCTCTCTTCCAGGGCTTCTCCTGAGCTTCTCCAATCCTATGGAACTCCCTACCCCAATCTGTCCGGCTGTCTCCTAATCTAGCCACCTTTAGATGATCCCTGAAAACCTTCCTCTTTAAAGAAGCCTATCCTGCTTCTACCTAGTAAACTGCCATTTATTTCCTCCATCAGCTCATCCCCCACAGCTATTACCTTTTGTATCACTCAACCCTTCCTCCTAGATTGTAATCTCTAACAAGCGGGGCCCTCTGTTTCCTCTTGTACCAAATTGTATTGTAACTGTAATGTCTACCTTTATTTTGTAAAGAACTGCGCAAACTGTTGGCACCATATAAATCCTGTATAATAATAATGATAATAATAATAATAGTCTGAAAAATAGAAAATGAATGCAGCCACCACAACTAAGGACTGGCAAGCTGGAGTAGATTACATTTTTGTTCTTGGATTCGATTTTATTTGAGCCCCATGCCTTCCATGGTGTTCTGGAGAAAATTAACATTTTCCTATTTTAATCATTAGGCATATCCCTCTTGAACAGTGGTCTCCAAACTGCAGCCCGGTGGGCCGAATGCGGCCCTTTACTTGCTTTTACCTGGCCCTTGGAGCACTGCTTCATTCACTGACACCAACGAAGGGGCACAATTCCTCTCTATGACAACAACGATGGGACACAATTCCTTCCAATGACACCAATGATGGGGCACAGTTCCTTCCAATGACACAAACAACGGGGCCCTATAACACCAGAGACAGGGCACATTCTTTCCAATAATAGCAGTGATGGGGCACAATTCCTCGCATTGTCACCAGTGATAGAGCACAATTCTTCCCAATGACACCAACGATGGTCCCAATGACACCAATGTTGGGGCCCAATTCCTACCAATAATAGGGAACAATTCCTGCCAATGACACCAACGATGGGGCATTGTTTACGCCAACTGATGCCAGGACATTTTCTACTCCCGGTGGTCACAGTCCGGCCCCCCTTATGTCTGAAGGACAGTAAACTGGCCCTTTGTTTAGAAAGTTTAGAGACCCCTGCTCTTGAACAACAAACTCAATTTACTGTGAAGAGCAGGTTTATACTTATGAATCCCCTGATGGTTGACTGGTTGTGTGTTGTGAGCTCTGGCTGGTGAATGACATGAAAGAATAAAGGGTATCTGGGACTGAGCTCAGGGTGAGTTAGGTCTCGGGAGCTCAGGGTGAGTTAGGTCTCAGGAGCTCAGGGTGGGTTAGGTCTCAGGAGCTCAGGGTGAGTTAGGTCTCAGGAGCTCAGGGTGAGTTAGGTATCAGGATCGCAGGGTGAGTTAGGTATCAGGAGCTCAGGGTGAGTTAGGTCTCAGTAGCTCAGGGTGGGTTAGGTCTCAGGAGCTCAGGGTGAGTTGGGTATCAGGAGCTCAGGGTGAGTTAGGTCTCAGGAGCTCAGGGTGGGTTAGGTCTCAGGAGCTCAGGGTGAGTTAGGTATCAGGATCGGAGGGTGAGTTAGGTATCAGGAGCTCTGGGTGAGTTAGGTCTCAGGAGCTCTGGGTGAGTTAGGTCTCAGGAGCTCAGGGTGAGTTGGGTATCAGGAGCTCAGGGTGAGTTGGGTATCAGGAGCTCAGGGTGAGTTGGGTATCAGGAGCTCAGGGTGAGTTAGGTCTCAGGAGCTCTGGGTGAGTTAGGTCTCAGGAGCTCAGGGGGAGTTGGGTATCAGGAGTTTAGGGTGAGTTGGGTCTCAGGAGCTCAGGGTGAGTTGGGTATCAGGAGCTCAGGGTGAGTTGGGTATCAGGAGCTCAGGGTGAGTTAGGTATCAGGAGCTCAGGGTGAGTTAGGTATCAGGAGCTCAGGGTGAGTTAGGTCTCAGGAGCTCAGGGTGAGTTGGGTATCAGGAGCTCAGGGTGAGTTGGGTCTCAGGAGCTCAGGGTGAGCTGGGTCTCAGGAGCTTAGGGTGAGCTGGGTCTCAGGAGCTTAGGGTGAGCTGGGTCTCAGGAGCTCAGTGTGAGTTGGGTATCAGGAGCTCAGTGTGAGTTGGGTATCAGGAGCTCAGGGTGAGTTAGGTATCAGGAGTTCAGGGTGAGTTAGGTGTCAGGAGCTCAGGGTGAGTTAGGTGTCAGGAGCTCAGGGTGAGTTGGGTCTCAGAAGCTCAGGGTGAGTTGGGTCTCAGAAGCTCAGGGTGAGTTGGGTATCAGGAGCTCAGGGTGAGTTGGGTATCAGGAGCTCTGGGTGAGTTAGGTATCAGGGTCTCTGCAAGATTCGGCTGTCAATGGAGGAGATTTACTTAAACTGGAGCATTCAGAATCTGCTGCAACTGTGCATGGTCACCAATCAGCTTCTAACTTCAGCTTGTTCAATTAAGCTTTGACAATAAAACCTGGAAGCTGATTGGTTTCTATGCAGATGTACAAAATTTGTACAGTTTTTAGTAAATCTCCCCAAATGTTTGTGAAAGGATTTGTACTGACAGGTGGAAGATTTATACTCCCTGATTTGCATATCATTCAGCTTAGAATTAGACTAGGTTCACACCTATACATACAGATTGCGTTTGAGCCATTTCTGCATTGCGTTTTGTGTTTTTGATGCGCTTTGCTTTTTTAATTTTTGTTTTTATTTTTCTTGTTGCTAGGCAGATTTAAAACACTGCAAAAAAGCAGAACAGTTGCAATACATATTTTTCTGCAGCCCTTCCATTGAAGTCTATAGAAACAAAAACTCAACTTTTTGTGTTCCAAAAAGTCCCTGACCCTTTCCAAAAAACGCATCGGGTGAAAACTCGGAGATGTGAACCTGTCCCATAGGAAATCATGTTAAATGGACTGTACTGCGTTTCTGCAAAACGCTTCAGAAATCGCTTAGGTGTGACCCTAGGATAAGAGGAAGGGTGGGGCCAAACTTGACTTTTTCAGGAAGGTCAAGCCTTGCATTGCTGCCTTTATCTATGGATCTACTGATTACTTTGACTTGCACCCTAGTTAGTGACAGATTACCTTTAAGGGCTGATTCATACTGTCACAGTAACAGTGTGAAGAACCCTTTGATTATCTGTTCTGAGCATTGTGTATCTGGGTTTGTGCTCATGTCCATGCATACCTTTCAAAATTGGAGTAACTGGCGAGTTTGTACACCCGCTCTGCCTCCATTGACAAAAAACAGACTGTCTGCATGCAGCTCAGAACTGCTCAGAACAGATGAACAAACGCCTCTTCTAGAGGTACAGGTTAATGCGTCCCTGTGGATGACCCCAATAGTATATATAAAGCCACCATTTTTTCCTACCTTCAGTAGGGACTGGCCGTATTTTGACCTGTGTGTGGCCCTCCCTGTTTGACAGAAGTCGATCATTGGATTGACTTCTGTTGCAAAGACACACATAGGGGCTGCAGCTGCTGATCAGTGTGTTCTGAGAATAGAGAGTCCTACTGTCAGAATACATTATCCCAGCAGGGGGGATTCAGCTGAATGGAAAACATTAATCGACTACACCCAGCCTTCCCAATAGGTAATACACCTGTCTTTTTGCCATCTGTGTCACATTGGGGAGATTTCCCTTTACTTCCTGTCCTATACACACAACAGGAAGTGAGACCGAATCTCTCCAAACTCACAGGAACTCCACTCTTGGACAGTTGTCACCGAAGCTAGTGTTCCCATTGATTTCCTCTCTCTTACTGTTCTGTAAAATTTTGGATTTTCCTTCACATTTTGCCTCTGTATCACTGTCCTCGGAAACAGCACAAAAAGCAACAAAACCTCATAAGATCCTAATAACTCATCACAAAAAAATAAATAAAACGTATTGTTATTATATGCAGCTCAAGAGTTGGTTCTGGCCAGCTCAGTGGATTGCTTTAAAAAAGTCCTGGATTCTTTCTTAGATACACAGAATATAACTGGATACTAACATTTATAGGTAACGTTGATCCAGGGAATATCCGATTGCCTCTCGGGGGATCAGGAAGGAATTTTTTCCCCAGCAGGAGCAAATTGGATCGTGCTTTGCTGGGTTCATTTGCCTTCCTCTGGATTAACTGTGGGTATAGGATTATAACTTTTTTTTTTTTAAATAGTTGAACTGGATGGACGTTTGTCTTTTTTTGGCCAGATTAGGTAATTATGTAGCTTAAGGACCCATTGACACAGGTGTACCCAGGAGTGACAGGTGTTTTTGCACAGCCGCCTGTACAAATCAATGATAGGCTGTATGCTGACAACCACACATCTGATCTTTTACCTGCATACCTGGATGCAGGCAGTTTTTGGGGCTCATGAATGAGACCTAAAACAGAACTCTGGGATAAACAAATATTGTCTAAATGCAAGAAGTATGTGTATGCATATTTGTATTTGGTGCGCCTTATTTATTTTTTCCAGATCTGTGCAGTAATCCATCTAGAAATAGCTTCTGCACTTTCCCTCTGTGCAGGGGATTCCTATAATAAAGACCAGTCACTGCTACTCTCTCTCCTTGAGCAGGATGGCTGGTCTTGTATCTGCCCCCTTCCTTTAGTTTTCTACAGGCAGCCTGTAGTGGGTGGAGCTTGCTGGGTCCCTCCCACAGCTCTGCTCTCTGCAGAGACTATGTACAGCACAGTGATGATGTCACTGCTACTTTTACAATAATCTGGCTTGCCCATGCATTTACTGCACTTAAAGCGGAGCTCCACCCAAAAGGGGAAGTTCCGCTTTAAGGACTGCTCCCCCGCTCCCCATTAAGGATTGGCATCTTTGGGGGGGCGGGGGGGAGCGGGTACCCGAATTTGACAGGTACCCACTCCCAATTCCGGTCTAATCGCCTAGGCGATCGGAAGCGGAAGGTGTCCTCCCTCCCTTCCTGTAGTCTTTTGGGACACGTGACAGGTCCCAGAATACTACAGGACCATTCATGAAGTGCAGCACTACTCGCACGTGCGCAGTGGGTACCCGGCTGTCAAGCCGCAAGCTATCACAGCCAGGTGCCCACACTGAAGTTGCCGGCCTCCTGGAATACAGGAAGGCCGGTGAAACGGGCTGCAGGGGACACACCGCGGGACCAGGGGCGGACTGACAACTCATGGGGACCCTGGGCAATAGGGGATCATGGGGCCCTTTTGTCCTTGCCCAAACTCAAAAAAGCCTATGAAAAAGGTACCAGGGGCATCTCATGGGGCCCCCTACTGACCCTGGGCCCTCGGGCAGTGCCCGAGTTTCCAAATGGTCAGTCCGCCCCTGCGCGGGACCAAGGGACAGGTAAGTGGCTGTTTTTTAAAAGTCAGCAGCTACAGTTTTTGTAGCTGCTGACTTTTATTTTTTGACAGGGTGAGTGGAACTCCGCTTTAAAGTATAAGTCCACCTTTGGGTTTTTAGGGTGGAACATGTAACATGCAGCCTCTCGCTGATCTCCCCCTCATTGTGACAGCAGGCCAGGGATCTTCTCACTGCACCCTCTGTCACAATCTGAAAGGAATGTGGCCGGATGAGGCTCCACCCACATGACCCTGTCATTCTTTCACAGAGATCTGTGAATGAGTGAACTACAAGTACCGACAGTCTATATTATGTTTTTTATTTAATTTATTAGAAAAGTGAATTTATCCTTTTAAAGAGGATTTATTTTCTTTGCGGTTAATTTATTTAGATGAATTTTTTTCATGTGTGGAATTTACCATTAGATAACCTCGACCTTTGTACTGCTGCTAATACGCGTCTAGCCTGCAGTTCTCCTCCAGTGGCTATGATGACTGCGGATTGCGATCAGAAACATTAACAAAATGGAGGAAATGTGCTGCAACCAATCAGATGTATGCTTCAGCTGCAGTAGGCTGATACCAGACATGTTCTGATGTTGTGCTCTGCTTTCCAGCTATATCTTTTCTATTTTATTTATTTTTTTGTTTTTAACACTCAGCCGTCTGACAGAGCAAGATGCTAAATGATATTTCACGCTGCTGTTCCCATTCCCAGAGTTGCCCAGGGAGAGATTATATGACTTGTCTGTCATGGTGTTCCTGTGTGTAAAGCTGTTTTCCAGCATCCCAATTTACATTTATCACAAGTACAGATACTCATTACTTTGTGGTTTGCTGCCCCAAAATCTACTGCTGAGTCTCCCCCTGCTGCCTGCAGGGAGTATTGTTCTTTTTTTTTTTTCTTTTGGTAAAAAGAGTAAAATAGTAAATAATTGTAACTAAATAACAGTAAAAAAAACGTAATAGAAGGAAAGTTTTTGTAACACAGAGGGCATGTAGTTTTCTTGTTTTAGATAATGTGATTTTTACAAGAAGTTGTGACCCACAGTAAATGCTTAAGGGTTCCCGCTCAGGCTGTCAAGGTCCAATGAGTTGGATTCCACTGACCAGTGAGGGTGCAGGCTGAGGAAAGGTCCATCCAGACCCAAAGCATGCTGCAAAAATAGGAAGAGGTAGCCTGGCCACACCATACCTCACCTGGCCCGAGTGGTACACAGGTAAAAGCAGCTTCAGCTCGATTCACCCAGACCATGTTAGGCCCCAACATGTTTTGCCCCGCCCCTGGGGCTTAATCATGGAGATGAGGGTCTGCTGGTTGGAGACATAGTCTAGATCACAGGTGTCAAACTGGCGGCCCTCCAGTTGTTGCCAAACTACCAGTCCCATGAGGCATTGCAAGACTGACAGTTACAAGCATGACTCCCAAAGGCAGATGGGAGTTGTAGTTTCGCAACAGCTGGAGGGACACCAGTTTGACACCCCTGGTCTACATGAATCGAGCTGAGGCTGCTTTTACCTGTTTACCACTCGGGCTGGGTGAGGTATGCAGCAGTCGGGCTACCTCTACCTATTTTTACCAGGAGTTACTACGCCAATAAGCACTGACAACAAAGGGCATTAATAATTTAAAGCAGAGCTCCACCTCTGCCCCCTTACATCAGGACTTGGAAATGTGAAACTATATATATATACCGGTATATGGACTCAATATTTACTCTATATTTGGAGTTAATTGAGAGTCCATCAGCAGCTGGTTCAAGCAGCTTTGCCAGGGTATAGGTGAGTCACAGTGGCCTTTTCATACACTTGGAGGCTATTTTAAAATAGCATCAAGTATTGTTTGCTGCCTCCTGAGCTCAATACTAAAGGAGTACCCAAGACTGATCCCTATCACAGCACCACCTCCGTTGTCATCCCAGTGATCAGGCCGTTACTAGACAGTCCTGCTCACAGAAGAGTATGCAGGAGCTGCTTATTATGAGCTTCTGCCATGAGCAAATCATGAATATCACAAGCAAATCATTCACAAGGGTTTGCTGACTAAACCGCATGAGACTATGAATTGAGTCATGTTGGAGGATCTGCTCCTATTATGAAGTCATTAATTGGCTACTCTGATAGAGGAGGCCGATCAACAGCTTTTCCCATAGCTGGATCATCAAGGGAACCTAGGCAATAGCTTAAATTGGAACTGCACTGCATCGCATCTAAGTACCACAAACCAAAAATGCTATTTCATTCATTGTTAATATTCAACGCAAACTCCCCCATCCATCCATGTGTCCATGCTGTATTATGCTTAGAAATCTTTTTGTAAAACACCCCCTGGCATTGCTGGCAGTGGCCATTTTGCAGATAATTCATGTAGCGTTTACTTCTTAGGATCCATCTGCACTTAGCTCAGGCATTGGCTGAGCTGAGAACCCTCCCCTCCTGAAGACTCCTGGGATATATGACATCATTTGCCTAGGCATGAAAACCAGGAAGTAATTGAAGTTTAAAGCAAGTAAATATGATATACTTTCCTATCCATTTACTAATGCTGGCAGCATATATATTAAAAATAGTCCATGTTGATTAGGAGAGTGAAGTGCCTTAAAGCGATAATAAACCTCATGTTAAAAAAAAAAATCCCTGCAAGGTAATGTTGTAATATGCTAGTATGCATCACATACTAGTACACTATGGAGGACTTACCGTAAAACAAAGCCTTCCAGTGGTGTGCTGTCATCGCTGCAGAGGCTTCCATCTTCACCTTGTCTTCCATCTGAGAAGAAAAGAGAGAAAAAAAAAAAGTAAGAGCCATTTCCCCACAGGCATAAAGCACACTCCCACACCATCCCACTCAGGCATCAACAGTGAGGCTCTTACTTTCCATTCATCATACATCAGCATCAGAGGTTGGTCATCAGCTCTGAGGAAAGGGATTCGTCCCCGAAACGCGTCAACAATTTGACCGCACTGACAGTGAGAACACCTTGCCTGCCATTGTGGCCATTGTCATTTTTCTATGCTTTTTAGATACATGCTTCGTCTGTGAGTATGTTTTTATTATTTCACTCCTACAATAAACCTTGGATAATGCACTAGATGTGTGCGCCACCTATTTTTTTTCTCTCTAACCAGTGGCTGATTTCCCCGTCTGAGGAGGGCTGCACCCCTGGAGCATTTCCTTTGGTTGTCGCTGTCCTGGTACCCTTGGCTTCCCTTTTGGCTGTGCATATCCTGAGGCCCTGGAGAGTACATACGATATCCGGTTCGGTTGTCTTCCATCTGGGTTCACGAGCTCTGGCTGTCTGACTGGCCGAGCTATGATGACGTCACTCTCACGCATTCACGTGGGAGTTCCGGGCCATGGCACAGTGCTCTGAAGGAACGGCACGGGTGTGCCATTCTTTTTGAGTGTATACGCCAGCTCTAAAAAGAGCAAATATCTCCTAAGTGGTGCACGTTTAGCTGATATTCATTTTACTGACAGGTAAGCTTAATTTTAAGCTCACTTGTGGGTAAAAGTTAAAATAAAGAGTTTACTACCACATTAAAGTCTGGTGGATGTCCAGGGGGATCCACTGCAATCCGCATTCTCTTGCAATAAACCTGGGTGGATAGAACAATTAATAAAGCTTTGAACCACCTCTTAAAAAGAAGCTCACATTTACAGTGCCATAGTTGTGGCTTTAGAAAGGAAATACCAGGAAAACATTTTGGATCCATAGAGGGGAACCCTTTTGTGCCACAGATATGTACAGTGTTTGGGTTACAGTTTTAACTTTTATACACAATTTAGGTTCCCATTAACTAAATACGGTACTATTATTATTTTATGGAAATCCTCTATAATAACAGTGGAGAAAGTATGTTGAAGGTGAAGGGCAAATGGTCTATTTTTTATAGGTATAAAATCATCTATACCTATTAATAATAATAGGGAGCTTTGACCTCATAAACAGCCTCCAACATCTTGATAGGTTTTTTTCCAATCTAATTATGAAACTATCTTCAAGTTTATCTTCAGCTAGTATATGTAGACTGTATACTATAATTTCAGTAGTATAACCTCAGACTCCACTCTAGCCTGTCTTTTGCTGTACATATCCTGAACTCAAGCCAGTACAATCTACGGTTTTTATTGTATTCTGCATCACAGAGGACACTGCAGTCTTGGTGGTTATTCCCGGCCTTATGTTGAAATATCATTGAATCTTGCCTTTAACTCCTGCCAAGAGTTTCATGGGCCGTTCCCAACAGCCTTGTGGCATAAGGGGGGGGGGGGATGTGGAGAAACCACTGTGAAAATTATAACTGTCTTGCAGATATTTATATACTCTGAAAACACATGTCAATTCTCAGCACCCCCTCTCTCCCTACCTTCATTTAAGACATCCTGACCACCCAGGACCCAGGCCATGTTTACAGCTTGAGTCTGAATCTGAATCAGAGTGCATTACATAGAAACACTGGAGCAGACAGAGGCCCATCATCTAGAGCAGGGGTGTCCAAACTTTTTTCAAAGAGGGCCAGATTGTATGAAGTGAACATGGTGGAGGGCCGAACATTTTTCCGAACATTCTTTGAACCATTACAATTAAATGCAAATACATTATTTTATGCCAAGTTAATTGCAAACGACATACTTTTCATTTCATAACATTAAGATCAACTGACAGCTGAGTATTCACAATGTATTGAAAATAAATTAAAAAAAAACTTACCTGCACTAATGTGAAGGGTGAAAAAGGTAGCTGGAGCTGAAGTCTCTGCTCGGCAGCCGGGAGGGGAAGAGAAACACACTTCACGCTGGAAGCCCGGCCCTGACGTCACCGCCCTCTGTCGCTCCCAGCGCGGCGCAGTCACGCATGCGCACTGCTCTCAAGCAGAAGACTGTCTGCCACAGAAGGGAGGGCCGTGCGACAGCCGCATTTACACAGACCAGGGAGAACGCGCCGCAGTCAGGCATGTGCACTGCCCTCTGCTCTCAAGCAGAAGACTGTCTGCCATAGGGACGGCCGTGGGAGGGCCACATTACACAGAGCAGGGAGGGCTGTTGGAGGGCCGTATTAAACCGACCCCCGGGCCGTAAATGGCCCGCGGGCCGGACTTTGGACATGTCTGATCTAGAGCCTTTGCTTAGTAATACTTTTATAACTTCTCTTTTACTACTTTTCCAGTCAGGGCCTGTACAGATTAGCCTTGATAGGGAGCATCTACCAAGAGTGTGAACTTATGCTGACTACAGTTACGCTATATGGCCAAAGTACTTGGACAACCGTCCAAATTATTGATTATAAGGGCTCAATTCCAGTTTCATTAAGACATGGTTTGAGGGAGAGGCTTGGTGTGAAAGAACCCGAGTGGCCTGCAGAAAGTCATAACCTCAATGTTATGGAACCTCTTTGGGATGAATTGGAATACCAATTTCAAGCTATATCTTTTCCTTCAGTATCAGTCTCTGACCTCAAAAATGCTTTTCTTGGCTGAATAGGCAAAATTCGCCACAGGCACACTCCAAAATCTTGTTCAAATCCTTCCCAGAAATGAAGAGTCTGTTATAGCCAGAAAAGTGGCGGAGGGGCTCCAACTCCATATTAATGCATATGATTAATTTCTGACAAGTTCATATAGGTGTGATTGTCAGGTGTCCATAATCTTTCGGTCTTGTAGTGTATTTGCATTTACCAGGTTTGTCTTTTTGCACTGAGGTCTTCAAGTCTTGTCACACCACTTCTTTGGAGTTCTGAGTACAGGTCCAAAGTAGATACATTAGTACTGGATGCAAAAGAGCCCTTATGGTGACCATACACAGTGAGAAACTGTCTGTATACTTACCCAGCTACGCTCCCTTGCCACCTTTCTGCACTGCTGTAGCCCTTGCTTACAGACAATGGATTCCAGGTTTGGGGGAATTCCAAGTGACAACGCTTGGTGTAAGCAGCCAATCACCAGAACCGAACAAAACATAACTTTGTGTCAGTGTGAGTCTAAAGCTACTAAACCATCATGGTTGTTATCTCTGTCCAATAATCCACTGCTTTTAATAATGTTTGATAGCTGCCATTCCATCAACAGGTCAATTTTATTCACCAGCCAAGAGCAGAGATAGGTAGTCATCTACTGCTTGTTTCCACCAACAGTAACATCTTACGGGGCTTGTGTAGACAGATTTTTCTCTGTTTTTGAATTACTTCCCTTCCACTTACTAATCATTGCGAATGTTAAGCAGCTTGAAGAAACTGGAAGCAGCTCAGGAGCAACTCAGAAGCAACATTTCTATCACTTTGACAATGAGTCAAAAGTAGGTCAAACTCAAATGCGAATCAAAATGACACAAAAACAGATTATAACGTGTCTACATAAGACCTAAGATATTTTAAAATAGTTTTCCTTGCTCTTTGAATCTCAGAAACTAGTTGCGCTTCTTTGAAAGTCTCACGAAGTGTATGTCTCTTGCAGATCTCCTCACCATGAAGGAATATCACTGTCTGCTGCAGATGTTGTGCCCGGACTTTCCCATGGACCTGACACAGAAAGCAGCAAGGTGAGTGAACACAGATAGACCCTTCTATGTAAATTCACACAAAACACAGCACACTGGCATAGTGCAGGGAATGAATTATTAATGGACAAAGAGAACAAAGTAATGCACTTGCAAGTTTAAAACCTTTACGGCAAGCTTATCTGAAACACCAGGATCCTTGGGCCTCATCGATTATATATAGGCAGCGACAACAATCCCTCCTCAGCTTTGGGTAAGCAACAGGAAAGCCAAAAAAATTGTTTCTGATCTCCTCTTTACCCATGTGTCCTCCTGCCAGAGTGTCACCCAGGTCCCTTCAGAGTCTCCTCCTCCTCCTTAAGGTCAATTGCGTGCAGGTTGCTAGCAAGATTGAGGACATTTTTGTGCTGGAAAAGAGCACTGTGGAGAGCAGTTCCAGATTTGAGGTGAGTATTGCAGCCAACACTTTAAAAGAAAAAAGAATATCCAGTGAGACTGGAAAAAAAATGCATATGACTCAGCTTTAACAGCCTATTTGTGGCATTGTAGGGCTGAGTGATGGAGAATTACATTGGGTGAGCCTTTAGGTTGCACTCCCAGTGTGCACTATCTAGCAACTATGATTTTTATCTGGTTGTATTTCGTGCCTGCACATGGGAAGTCTCCACTTGTCCAGACTTATCATATGTGTGCACTACAGAAAATTTTTATTTATTCCCAGGTTAGCACCAAGTCTGTGTAATCTTTTACTGTATGTCCCTTTGTGCCCACAGTGATTAGAGTAAGATGAAACAGAGCTGCTTTGATGTTGCATGCCACTTCCACATATTTGCAAATAACTGCAACCAAGACCTGTTTTTGGAGCCACATTAGACAAGTCCTCTTTGCTTAAATCCAGTACAGAATGCTGCCAAGGCTTGTATTCCCCTGTGTTGGAGAAATATACATCCACCTGCAAGGTCCCTCTGGTTTTCTAAAGTTAATGAACTGCGCCATATGGAGGACCTAACAGCCTCTCTGTATTACTGAGAGGAAGTTTTTCAAGACACTTGGAGACCATGGCAATATTTTGTCTATACTGACTCTTATCTTCAGGTGCCCTCTGAGCCAGATTGAAGGGCTTGGATGTCTGGCTTGTCTTGGTTTGGTTGCTGGTCTGGTTCCCGGGATGGGAGGATTGATTCGCTCCCCTGTTCTACCTTTTCTGCCTTTTTTTTTTTTATTGGTCCTTTCCTGTTCATGCTTCTCTTCCTTTACCCCTTTCTTCCTAGTTTCCTTCCCCTACTACATCTGTCCTTTTCTCTTTTGCTCCTTTCCTCTTCCCTCTGTCCCCTGTTTTTTCCCCTTTCCCTTTTTCTTTGTGCCTCCCCTGTGTAACCATAGTTTTTTTTCTTTGTTGATTTCCCAATCAACGGGGAATCCCTTGTTGTAATATTTTCCAAGTTGGTTGCCTGAGATCCCTGGTAGGTTCTCTATTCCACTTATCTGTGATCTTTGGATGGTCGGTTGTCAGTGTGGCCTGTGTTGTTGGTACCTGTATTTGGACCATTGACATACCAACCGGTCGGGGCCACACAGTACCATACACTTGATCTCATTTTGTTCATGCCTATCTCAGCTTTTACCATGCTTCTGTTTTACTTTTTATTGGTTATGTTTGCCCATATACTGCCATTTGCTATGTAACTTTTCTGTACTGCATTTTGTATGTATTTTGGCTGCTTTGCAAAAATTTATAAATAAAGGAGTTACGAGAAAAAAAAATCCAGTACAGAATACCAGGGAATTAATAACGTGCTGTTTTACAGCCTGACATTTCCCAAACAGGCGGCCGGGCTAAAGCACAAGGCCAAAAAGGCAATATTGTTACTCGTGGAGCACAAGTGCACAGACCCTGTGCCATGAGGTCATCAGTCAGCTGGCAGATTAAACACATGACAGGTAAAGGCGCACAATACAGGCCATTGTGCCCCTGTGATTCTGCTGCTTATTGCTCTCCCACACTCCCCAGTCTATTCTGGTGCACCGTGCCTGCTCTTCGGCTTCACATTTTGTGGGAAGGGAAGTAGCATGAGGGGGGGTTTAACAGAATATTTTACACTTTGTACAGAACATCAAACAGATCTGTGCCGGGCTTTGGAAAAACACATGAAAGAGACGCCTGCAGTAGAGATGTGTTTGAGGAACGCTCTGCCAGTGATATCCGTGATCCGAAATGATGTACCCTAAACAGTCGCACATCTGGAGGGCATTACAGTTTGGGAAATCCCTGCTGTTAAAATTATGTCATAACTTGCCTGATCCCCTGCCTTTATAGATGTTGATTACCTCAGTTACCCCTCTGTGTGCTAAAGGCTTTGTGAGCTTAAAGGGAACATTGAGTTAATTTTGTTGTTATTATAAAGTTTACAAAACGCTGAACTCCAATCAAATGGTTAAATGAACAGATAAAATACATATACAGTAGGTGGGCTGTTTTACCCACTGAGGCATTTGTATTTCTGTTTTTCCGGCAATGAGAATTGCTCAGCGCTACCACATAGCACAGCCAGCTAGGTAACCTGACTTTTTCGATTACAGTTAGACTTCATGTACACTGGCAACTCCTAAACTTGAGTGTAGCCTCCCTGGCGGTATTCCCGAGTGTAGCTCGGGGTAAAGTTTCAGTACCACAAGCGGTAACCCTGAGCTATACTCGGCTTACCATGCGGCGCTGCTCCGCGATCCCTCGATCACTTACCTTGTCCTGCGCTCCCGCGATGTCCCTCCTGCAGTGTCCCCAGCAATGTAATCCAGCGGATGCCGGCATCTGTCATCTGGGTTCCGTCCCCTGCGAGCGTCGGGACGTACGGAACTGGCGGGAAATTTGAAAATGACAAAAAGTGACATTCACTAAAATCACATAGTAAAACATTACTGTATCAAACCATGTCACATACCTTTTGTCCCGAGTGCTTTGTCCTGTGCCCTGCCTGCATTTTTACTGTTTTTTCTGCCTGGAAACTGAGAAATGTCCATGGCGTCCAAAAAGCGTCCCTTTAGGTCAAAAGTGGTTTTAGATCAGCTAGAGAACAGCGATAGTAAATTAGAATCACTTGCAGAATTGAATGATAATGATTCGTGGGGAAATTCGTCATCAGACACTGAAAACGATTTTGCGACTTTGCTCAGTGATGTGCGAACTTGGCGCTATATTTCAAATTCTTGGTTTGATTATATTATTGAAATAAATTTATTATTATTTTATTATTATTATTTATGATTATTTTTTAAATTATGATTTTGTGTTTCAAGTTTTATCCTACCCGGGATGTTTACTAGACTCTGGTTTGGACAGATTTAAGTGAGTTATTCCTAAGAATTACAGCCTACAATATAAAACGCCAAATTTCCATGCAAAATAATGGTACCGCTTTCAACACCAAAAATCTGAAATAATCATACCACCAGGGAGGTTAAAAGCGTTTGGCATTTTTTGCCAAAGCTCCTAAACTCAACTTCATAAAAGCCTACATACACACAGGCCTTTAGCAATGTTTAGGAGCTGCCACGTTTAGGCGACGTTAAACCTCCCTCTCCTGAATGCAGAAGAATCACATTCAGGATAGGAATGTTTGACTGTCGGCTGCGGGAAAACACAAAACACGACAAAAAACGGTACCGCATTTACACGTTTTTGCCTCAGTCAGGGTAGGCTAATGGACGTGTAACCTTAGAGTAGTCCAGTTTGGATCAATGTAACTATGTACAGTATATACCATACCTGACCGATAATCCTGGAAATCACTAAAGCAGACTCCACTACTCCAGTGGTCCCACTTCTAGGTCCTGTGCTGAGCAGCTAGCCTGCTGCATTCTGAACACAGGAAGTTGGCAGCTTGGCATAGGTGCCATTTGCATTTTCTGAAGGATTTCAAATAATTCTCTGAATGACACCCATGCCCGCATGGCACTCTTCCTGTGTTCAGAATTCAGCAGGCCAGCCATTCAACACAGGCTCCAAAAGCATGTGGAGACCACTGGAGTAGCGGGGTCTACAGCTTCATGGCCATTGGCCAGTAATGGTAAATACACAGTTACATTGTTTCAAGCTCGACCCGTGTAACTATGTACAAAATATTCATGCCTGGAATTCTGCTCTATAACTAAGTCACCTCTATATCCCAGCCTGTGATTTGACATTCAAGGAGCAGTAGCAGACTGATGAGCTCCTGCCTCTTCTCCATCCAAATGTCAGAACCTCCTTACTGGTATGTTTACATGTGGCATGCCAGATTGGTTCTCATAGCTGCCCATACATTTCCCAATTAGAGTGATGCTGCACAAGAGACCTAGGTACCTAAACATAATATATTTTAAAAAAAGTATTTTAATGAATACCAGTCTTTATTGAACTGCTGTTTTTGTACAAGCCTGGAGTTCAGCTTTAAAGCTGAGCTTTAGGCAGGTATAAAAGACACACACTATCTCACATTATTTAAGGTATGCACTTATCATTACATTATGAAATTAATTTTTTTACATTTAAGTACCTGATTTTAACTTGACATCAGCCTCATGAAAGCCCTTTACACCTGCACTTATATTAAGAGAGGGAGGAGCATGAAAGACAGCCAGTCAGGTGTGCTGCTTGTAAATATTTTCACAAGGAACTTGCTCATAGGAGATGAGAGCAGAGGGATGACCTCATCCGTCTGCACCTTCTCCCTCATTTGTGTAGTCTGAAGGCTCGGGTGGAAAGAGGACATCAATGTTTTTCCTAACTGTGAGTGGTGTTATCCACCTGGTTGTGATGTGTGAGGGGTATGTAAATATCAAGACTGGATGGACATATACAAATCTCTTAGCAGGTAAGCAGCTCCCATAAATGTATGTATTCTCCGTAGTTTGCTGTTTGCCTGGAGGCTTTTTAAGTTTTTTTTAATATTTTTTACATTTTCATATTACAGTACATAATCATAATAGCAAGGTTTGTTTTTCTTCACAATACCAATGTGGAATAGTTTGAACCTCATTTTGTTCCTCAGTTGTCCCAAGTGTTTGTTTTAAGTCTGGTCCTTTTCTTTCTTGCCAGGATTGTACTGATGGACGATGCAATGGATTGCCTAATGTCATTCTCCGATTTCCTGTATGCCTTCCAGATCCAGTTTTATTACTCTGGTGAGTGTCCCTCTGGCCACACAGGACCCATCCATCATCTGAACAACTTGACAGCTGTGTGTAGTATCTGATGACTGTGCACTGATGTCATCAGTTGTTGAGAAAGCCTGGATGTCTCCAAGACATTTCTGCTGGGATTGAAACGTGATTTTCTATTAATGTATTCGTTGTACACATTGTGAACACTGTTCTTTTATGTTTGCAGAGTTTCTGGAGAGTGCTGCTGCAGTTTATCAGGATTTGCTTACTGGCAAAAGCTTAAACACGGTCATAGTCCCAACATCACGTTCTGCTACACCACGCCAACGTCCACCTTCTACTGATGGTGCATCTCTAGAGGGAGTGGAGGCACCACACTTTTACCAGTGTTTAGAGAACCTATGTGAACGGCTTAGGCAAAGGTATGTGCCAATAGAAAATAATTGTGATAGGTTAATGGGCAGTGATAAATTCAGTAGGTATAGTCAGCAATATAAGGTATATAGCAGATTGTAAGATGCAAAGCGTTGCTCTTGATATCTTGGCCATATGGAGTTGGTGTAGGTGCTATCCATCCTCTGGTGCTTTTGTTTAGGTAGAACATGAGGCACCACCCACAAAGTGAACCTGGAGATATGTTTAGTGATTGAAGCAACAATATTTCCAAATTAAAAAAACTTACAAAAGCAGCTCCAAAAGCAGGTGTGTTGACTATGCTGCTGGCCACTATGGTTCCTCCTGTCAACCCTTATGCCACTATAGCACACAGTGAAGGCATAAACAGGAGGAAGCATGGTGGCCATGGATGACACCCTGTCTAAAACACCCAGATAACAGCTTGCACCAAGCATTTTAAGAGCAAAGCTTTAACACACTACCTGTTAGGAAGGTAAGTATATAACTTCCCTACAACGAGCTGCTCTTATAGGTTTTTCAACCTGGTGACAGTGTTACTTTAATGGCTGCTTAGATGCAAACCTCACCCCATTGATCTCATTTAGCCTTCTACCTAAGCAGGAGCAATGGAAATTTGCGTAGATGATATAAAACATACATAAATAGTGTTGCGCTAACTCATATAGACATAATAGTCCATAAACAGATTCAAACGTGATAGTTCATTCAAAATATGAAATATTATTATTATTATACAGGATTTATATAGCGCCAACAGTTTGCTCAGAGCTGTACAATATAACAGGAGACAATACAGTTCAATACAAGAGGGTTAGGATGGCCCTGCTCCTTGGAGCTTACAATCTAAGAGGAAATATAAATATACATATAAAGTGCTTGAATGGTGAAAATCAAATAAGGTGCTTGAATGGTGAAGAATCACTACGAGGTGCTCCGGATAAATAAAGTGTATTTGAAAAACACGGTGCTCCACCTTAACTCAATGTTCCTCCACCTAAAAATTTTTAAGCATTCAAACACCTTATTTGATTTTCACCATTCAAGCACTTTATATGTATATTTATATTTCATAATTTGATTAAACTATCACGTTTGAATCTGTTTATGGACTATTATGTCTATATGAGTTAGCGCAACACTATTTATGTATGTTTTATGTTTTAAGTGTGGGATCACCTTTTAAGTGTTATCGCAGCGGCTCTATTTTATTAGCTGATTCACTAGTTTGATAGCGCACATTGTATTTTTATTTATATGCGTAGATGATATACCTTGCCCTGTGGAGGCTGAAGAGCTGGAACAACATTTTATAAGCTGCAGCTTATACCTAAAGGGAATATTTTATGTTTTTTTATATTTGTATTCCTAACTAGAATACAATTCTAAAATAGTTTTTGTGTTTTTTAATCATTGAATTAGGTAAATAGAGATATTGCTATTTCACATGTATCGGAAGCATTCTCCTGGTGTCAAGCTCTGTGCAAAAGTGGGAGCTCTGTGGAGCCTTTTTCTACTGTTGCTGGACTAAAAATAGAACTGATTGAGTCAGAGGAGGTACAAAAAATCCCTCTGTTTCTCCTAAAAAAGATAAATCATTAGTCATTTTACACAGGCTGCCAACAACTACGCAGGAGGCGCTGAGTAGGGTACCACCTGAGCTATCCTGACAGGAAGCTGTCACTATACAGAGCCAATCATAAGTGGTCAAGGCATTCTCTGCTCCACACATGTACAATTGCAAGAAAAAGTATGTGAACCCCTTGGGATTACGTGGAGTTTTGCATGAACTGGGCATAAAATGTGCTCTGAATGTCATCTAAGTCACAACAATAGAAGAACACAGTCTGCTGAACATAATACTACACAAACATTAGATGTCGCCATGGTTTTCTTGCACATAACATGTAAACATTCACAGTGCAGGGAGGAAAAAGTATGTGAACCTTTGGACTTAATAACTGGTTGACCCTCCTTTGGCAGCAATAACCTCAACCAAATGTTTCCTGTAGTTGCAGATCAGACCTGCACAACGATCTGGAGTAATTTTGGACCACTCCTCTTCACAAAACTGTTTCAGTGTAGCAATATTCTTGGGATGTCTGGTGTGAATCGCTCTCTTAAGGTCATGCCACAGCATTTCAATCGGGTTGAGGTCAGGACTCTGACTGGGCCACTCCAGAAGGCGTATTCTGTGCTGTTGCAGCCATTGTTTTGTTGAATTACTTGTATGCTTTGGGTCGTTGTCCTGTTGCATCACCCATCCTCTGCGGAGCTTCAGTTGGCGGACAGATGGTCGTACTTTTTCCTGCAAAATGTCTTGATAAACTATGGAATTCATTTTCCCATCAATGACAACAACCCGTCCAGGCCCTGAGGCAGCAAAGCAGCCCCAAACCATGATGCTCCCTCCGCCATGTTTTACAGTGGGGATGAGGTTTTGATGTTGGTGTGCTGTGCCTTTTTTTCTCCACACATAGAGTTGTGTTTTCTTCCCAAACAACTCAAGCTTCTTGAAACCAGTAAACCCAAAACAGGTGTGTGTTTTTTAAGGGCAGGACAGCTGTCAGCAACACATCCAATATCATCACACTGATTGGAGTCAAGGTTGGCTCACTCCTGGCTCCAATTAGCTCTGGGAGAAGTCATTAAGCTAGGGCCTCACATACTTTTTCCTCCCTGCACTGTGAATGTTTACATGTTATGTGCAATTAAACCATGGCAACATCCAGTGTTTGTGTAGTATTATGTTCATCAGACTGTTCTTCTAATGTGACTTAGATGACGTTCAGAGCACATTTTATGCCCAATTCATGCAAAACTCCACGTAATCCCAAGGGGTTCACATACTTATTCTTGCAACTGTACCTACATGTGGCAGCAGGATGGGGAATGCTTCGGCCGGCTTATGATTGCGTTCATGCAGTGACAGCTTCCTCGCGGGATAGCTCTGGTGGGTTTGGACCAGGAATTGAACACACAGGAGCTCATTCCTAGTGCTGAGCTTTCTCATTAGAAAGCCAGCATGGTTTCAAACTAAGAGCCATGGAATCACTCTGTAATTAATAGATATTTGAGCAATAAATGTTTTATATAAATCATTAAAAAAAGTGTCAACATCTCTTTATAGCTATCAAAAAAGTAGACCTAATGTCATTCCAAAAGTTATGTTCAAACTTTTTAAAGCTGTATTTTTGATTAAAAGAATACCAGGTGATCCTGCCATGGGGTGCTTATTCAGGAACTTCCTGTTGTGGGGTGATAGCTGTCTTGTTCTCCTGTTTTGTCATATGCACCCCTGTGGAAACAACAAGCAGCTGTGCTGTCATACATTGTGCAGGCATGGCCCATCGTCACTATAACCAAGTTAGTCAAGAGCAGCCAATGCTCAAGCAAGTGTAGATAGATAGGATGGGACTGAAAGAGGCTGGAGGAGATCAACAGCACTGAGATGCAACAATGGATAAAAAAGAAAATTGTTTCTCTCAATCTACATTGATTATTTTTAATCCTTATGATGCTAGCATTAATAAAACATAAAACATATATAAATAGTTTTGCACTAACTCATATATTGGGCAGCACAGTGGCTAAATGGTTAGCACTTCGGCCTGGCAGTACTAGGGTCATTGGTTCGAATCCCAACCATGGCACCACCTCTGCCTGGAGTTTGCATGTTCTTCTTGTGCCTGTGTGGGTTTCCTCCGAGTACTCCGGTTTCCTCCCACACTCCAAAGACATGCTGGTAGGTTAACTAGCTCCTATCTAAATTGGCCCTAGTATGTATATGAATGTAAGTTAGGGACCTTAGATTGTACGCCCCTTGAGGGTTAGGGACTGATGTGAATGTATAAAATATATATGTAAAGTGCTATGTAAATTGACGGCGCTATATAAGTACCTGTAATGAATAATAAATAAATATAGACATAATAGTCCATAAACAGATTCAAACGTGATAGTTCAATCAAAATATGAAATATAAATATACATATAAGGTGCTTGAATGGTGAAAATCAAATAAGGTGCTTGCATACTTAAAAATTTTTAGGTGGAGGAACATTGAGTTAAGGTGGAGCACCGTGTTTTTCAAATACACTTTATTTATCCGGAGCACCTCGTAGTGATTCTTCACCATTCAAGCACTTTATTTGATTTACACCATTCAAGCACTTTATTTGATTTTCACCATTCAAGCACTTTATTTGATTTTCACCATTCAAGCACCTTATTTGATTTTCTCCATTCAAGCACCTTATCTGATTTTCACCATTCAAGCACCTTATTTGATTTTCACCATTCAAGCACTTTATATGTATATTTATATTTCATGTTTTGATTGAACTATCATGTTTGAATCGGTTTATGGACTATTATGGAATGTGAATCATATTTACTTGTTTAAAACTTGCATTTTTTGCATTTCTGCAGTTATGTACTGCTTTCCATGCCTAGGCAAATGATGCCATCCATCCCAGGAGATTTCAAAGGGGGAAAAGGGGGTTTCTCAGCTATGCACACCCTCTTACTTGCATGCCTGAGCTAGGGGCAGATGGATTCCAGGAAGTAAATACTACATGAATCATCTGCCCTTACTGAAGATGGCCAAAACCAGAAATGCTAGGGGGAGGGGGTGTTTTTCAAAGTCATTTTCCAGCAAAATTAAGTATGAAAACATGGATGAATGGATGAGTTTGATTTGAATATTAAAAATGAATTAAAAAGCATTTTTGGTTTGCGATGCTCAGATGCAGTGTAGCTTCCCTTTAGTTTTGTCTAGTTAGGGTTTATACTAAGTGCCATTAACCATAAACCACTGTACATTAATTGTAAATACTAGCATCATACAGGCTGTCTATGGCATTGGCCATTTATGTGTTAATTGACTAAAGAAGCACTTATCCTTTAACAAGCATGGGCTGTTATATCCATCTTTAATGCTGTCATTATTGCTGTAATGTCTAATGTAGTTGAAGTAGCACCACACAAGGGCAGTTCTGTGTTGTTCACAAATTCTAGATGTGGTCTATGAGCCCGGTACATTCTTCCTATGGGTGTGTTCAGCTGTGCTGAGCAAATACCAGGGTCACATAGCTATGGTGTCCCTTAGGTGCTCATTGTAAACCCTGCACCTGGGAGAGGTGGGTGGAGAAGGGGCCTATTTCCAGGGCACAGATTCCTACCAGTGTTTTCTCTTCCAGGATTTGCTGTACCTCTTACTTATCAGATCATTGATTGTAGCTAAGCCCTTAGGGGGGAGCCTTGTCGGTATATCACGCTAAGAACCTGCCTGTTATGCAATGTGTAAGGCAGGTATATGAAGTGTTTTAATAGCCGGGGAGAGGAACAATTGCTGCTTTAAGCCATGAGTACACAGAGATGAATTATTTACAGTAATGGCAGACCTAAAGAACGGTGGAGACAGTAACTAATTTGCATGGGTTCCTTTCTAAGCCGATCTGAGCTTTTGTGTTTTAACTATGAATGGCTCATTTTTCATCTTCTGTGGCTGTTGAGGGATTACAATTCACATCAAAGTGGATGTGATTTCGAGCCTCTTTCATGGATAGTTATCCTTTCCACCCTAACCATTCTCCTTCCAGGCAGGAGCACTGACCCTGCTAAGTGCCTTATTTATTAGAGTATTAAAGAAGACTTTCAGACCTGAAAAAAGTGGAAAATTGTTATTTAAACCTTAAAGTGGTTCTAAAGGCAAAATATTTTTTTCTTTTTTTTTACCGTAATACATTTTCTGTATTAAGGTAAAAAAAAAAACTATGTGCAGCTCTCCTCCCAGCTCCCCCTTATACTTACCTGAGCTCGATCTCGATCCAGCACTGTGCATGAGAGCAGCAGCTCTCTCTCCTCACTGGGCAGAGAAGGAGCAGCAGAAGCCATTGGCTCCTACTGCAGTCAATCATAGCAAGTGAGCATAGAGTGGAGGCGGGGCCAAGCCACACTCTGTGTGTCAATGGACACACAGCATGACTCGGGATTGAGCCCCCCATGAGTGCCCATGTAGCAAGAAGGAGAAGCCAGGAGCGCTGACAGGGGACCACAGAATATCGGGGCTGCTCTGTGCAAAACCATTACACAGAGCAGTTAAGTGTAACATATTTGTAAACCTAAATTTTTTTTTTTTTTTTAAATAACAATCACTTTAATAAAAAATAGCAAAACTAAAGTAAGATGCCTAATATCTTACACTTCAAATTGCAATATGCTCAGCTAGCTGTGGCTGAGGATCACAAATTTTGCAAAAGCGCATCCTTGCACTGTGAAGAGTGCATTATCCCAAGACTTGAGATCCACATCTTTCCCAGGAGACTGTGGTGAAGCTGAGTGACGTGGAATGCAGTAGCTGATTGTTGTCAGGTCAGAGATCCTCGGCATCTTCAGGCTGTGGTAAAGCTGAATGGCGTCTTCCACATTTAAAAGACCAGGCCAGATAGGGTCAGATGTAAGTATCTTATGCTTTTTTCTTCTCTTTTTTTTTTTCTTTTTAAGGTTTTAGAAATTTTGCATGGAGGAGAGCTAACTGATATAGATTATATATTTTTAGGTGCAAGGTCTGCTTTAAAGTGGAAGAAAATATTAGTGCCAACTATTTTTTAAACATTTTCCCTCCCTCTTCTCACCTCTCTTTCGTAACCTGTATGAAAGAAATGTGTGTACTTACATATCATCTCCAGTCCCGTCAAGTGATCCTGTAGTTCTGGCTCAACAATGGCTAAGAATTCTGGGAAACAAACATCACCCATAGGCTCCCATAGCCCAGCTATTGTCAGTTGTCCCTCTTCTCCCCTGCAGCGGCCGCTCACTAATACAGGGGAAACAGAGCTACAGGATCACGTAACTGACCCAGAGCAGTATAAAAAATATATAAAAATAGGTAAGTATACACATCTTCTTTATACAGGATAGGTAGGAGGAGGGTGTAAGGAACCTTTTTTCTTAAGAATAGTTAGATTTAGGCTTTTCTTCCAGTTTAACGTAACTGATCCTGTGTTCACTTCGGTCGTATGTGGAAAAAACAAACAAACAGGGCTTTGCCTTCACGTGATTGGATGTTTGAAGTGATTGTAGGTATGTGCTTCAAGTTTGGGTTAAGCAAAGTATTTAGAAGCCTATTCTTACCATATTTCCCGTTGCTCCTTTACACCTGTTTGATGCCTGGAGATAAGCAGTCATTGACCTTACGCAAGAGTCAAAATATTCAGTCAAAAAGGAGGTTTAACAAAAAAAATGACTTGATTTCACCATCAACATTGAGTGTGTGTGGTATCCCTCTCTCTACACTATTGTATTCTGACTGCGGGGAGACTTCCTGCCGTCTATAACCAGCAGTGATTTTTCAACAGGCTGGTTGTACACAAGTCGTATGGGCAGGCTGGTTGTACACAAGTCGTATAGGCAGGCTGGTTGTACGCAAGTCGTATGGGCAGGCTGGTTGTATACAAGTCGTATAGGCAGGCTGGTTGTACGCAAGTCGTATGGGCAGGCTGGTTGTACGCAAGTCGTATGGGCAGGCTGGTTGTACACTAATCGTATGGGCAGACATGATAGATCGATTTGCGTACAACCAGTCTGCCCATATGACTTGTGTACAACCAGCCTGCCCATACGACTTGTGTACAACCAGCCTGCCCATACGACTGAATTGAATTGAAATCTGGCCGGTCCCTGCTGAACCAGCCGAATGTTGATCCATGTGTAGCCTGCTTGTCTGTATGTGAATATTACTATTATTGCAGCCAGTATATGCAATCTTTTTTTTTTTCTTCTGTTCATTGAAAGACACAGTGAAGATCAGTGGATCTTGACTGCTGAGTTATAGCGCCACCTGCCGGAGTACAACACTACATAAAACACGTATAAAGACAGCCTTGAGGTGGGCCTTGCTGGTGGAAAGCCCCCATTTGATAACACAGTCTGTTTTTTACCTAGCATCAAGGAGTTAGGATGTCAGAACCTGTACTGGGATTATTAAAGTTTTTTTCTTCATAAGGTTGATATTTTTGGTTCCTAAGATGCCATTTTTGGGTACAGCAGCAGTTATGCAGGTGATGGAATCCAAATTTTGATCCATGTATGGCCAGCTTAACTGTATGTGAATATTACTTGTAATTTTTGTGGACAGTATTTGCAATCATCTCTTCTGTTCATTAAAGGACACAGCAAAGATCAGTGGGTATGGAGCCACACAGTTATAGCGCCGCCTGCAGGAGTAGGACACCAGGTACAACACATAAAAAGACAGCCTAGAGGTGGCTCCTGCTGGTGAAGAGCCCCCATTTACTAACGCAGTCTGTTCTTTTTCTAGCATCAAGGATTTATGATGTCAGAATCTGTACTGGAATTATTTTTTCCTTGAAGTTTTTACATGAGGTTGACTTTTGTGGTTCTTTAGTTTCCAGTTTTGAGTGTGATGTTGATGTTGCGCTGGGTTAGTCTTCTGCTTGCCTGCCCTGCTGTGGACACTGCTTTGGGACATCCCAGCTGTCCAGATCAACTGATCTTCGCTGTGTCCTTAATGAATGTAAAGGCTGACATTTTTGGTTCCTTAGTTGCCAGTTTTGGGAGTGGTGGCGACATCCCAGCTGTCCAGATCAAGTGATCTTCGCTGTGTCCTTGATGAATGTAAAGGTTGACATTTTTGGTTCCTGCCCTGCTGTGGACACTGCTTTGGGACATCCCAGCTGTCGAGATCAACTAATCTTCGCTGTGTCCTTGATGAATGTAAAGGTTGACATTTTTGGTGCCAGTTTTGGGAGTGATGGCAATTTTGCAAACAGAGGTTTGATGTTGCACGGGTTAGTCTTCTGTTTGCCTGCCCTGCTGTGGACACTGCTTTGGGACATCCCAGCTGTCAATATCAACTGATCTTTGCTGTGTCCTTGATGAATGTAAAAAAAAAAGTTTTTCACTGAAATAACAAATATGTTCTACTTATTTGCTCTGATCTTCGCTGTGTCCTTGATCAATGTAAAAAAAATGTTTTTCACTAAAATAACAAATATGTTCTACTTACCTGCTCTGTGCAATGGTATTGTACAGAGGAGCCCAGATCTTTCTTCTTTGGGGTCCCCCGCCAGCGCTCCGGGCTCTTCCTCTTCAGCAGGTACTCCCATGGAAAGCCACTGTCCATGGGGGCACTCGTGCAGGCTCGCTCCCGAGCCGTCCTGTCTGCATACAGTTACGCACAGCAGGTGGCCTAGCCCTGCCACCCGCTGGCTTGGTACAGCATTTGACTGGTAGCAGCAGTAGCCAATGGCTCCTGCTGCTATCAGTCTGCCCAATGAGGACAGAGATGACAGCCAGAGCTGCTGCTCTCATGCACATTGCTGGATTGGATACGGCTCAGTTAAGTATGGGGGAGGGGCTGGGGAGGATCCTGGAGCACAGAAAGTTTTTCATAGAATGCATTAGGGTGAAAACCCTTAAGGCTTTAGAACCACTTGAAATCCTTTTCTCTGCATTCCTTGAAGGACACGTCACCCACCCTTCTAGTTGTTGCCTTAGTAGTAAGCAGTAAAAGGAGAACATATAAACGTCAAAGTGAGGCTGTGTCAGCAGATGGGGGAGTTGTTCATCAGCAGGACCCACCCCTAGACTATCTTTTTGTGTGTTCTACTTAGCATCCTACTCCTGCAGGTGGCACTATAACCCCGTGGTAACATCTACTGATCTTCACTGTGTCCTTTAATGAACGTAGAGAAAAGGATTTTACAGCAAATAACAAAAATCCAATTTATTTGCATTCAGATTATATAATATACATAGTGCAATTATGTATATTAAATGTGCTGTGCCCTTGTACTGCATTGGTCGGCCACCCTGGGTATAGATGCACTAGTTGTACAGTAGATGTTGTCTGTATGGAGGAATGACGGGTTCTCTTCATTAGCCTATGACTCACCATTGCAGTGCCTGCCTGTCTCCACTTGCTCACATGACAGCTGTAATGTAGCCTTTTGTATGCATTAGGTTTTTTCAGTTACTGCATTTATATTCCCATGTGTTCTTTGCTCGGTTACATTGAATATGCTGGATTAGTTTTGACATTTAGTTGCCACGGCAACACTGATGAATTGCTCCTTTTGTTGTCGGAGATGCCTTGGCATCGCTTTCTCACACTGTACATATTCTGTAGGATTTTGATCCTAGTTTACTGTATTGTGCGCAGCTTTCCTTTTATGTGGTTTTGTTGCTTTGTTTGTTTAGAAAAGTTCCTTTGCTGAGGTAGGCTGTGTACAGCTTTCTGTCCTGTCTGTACATGTCATGACATAAGCAGTATATAAAAAGCCACAGGTCCATCGTGTGAAGACACAGCCAACCCACAGCACTCAGGCTGCACAAGTAAACATGGAGTATAGGGAAGGATTTTTAAAGAGTATATCCATTGTCAAAATCTTTTTATTTCATAGTTTTTGAGTGTGGAAGTGACAGTGATTTAAAGTATATGTAAACCCTCAACAACCCATTCAGATTAAAACAGAAATGAAAGGCAACACGTGTGTATAGATATAAAAAAAACCTTATAAATGCCTTTTTTTCCCCTTTTTATAAGTGATCACATTCCCTCTGAGCTTATGCAGCTGAGAACAGAGAGCTGGAGGACGAGAAATGACACTGAAATTCCCAGTGAATGGCTGTGTGGGGGGGAGGGGGCAGGTGTTTGAGCATAAGTCTGATCATTGGAGGAGAGCAGGGCACAGCTTGAGAACTGACCACTCTGTGCTCTCATGCCTAGTGTGGTCAGTTTTTGATAGGAAAGCAGAGGGACTAGCAGGATCATCAGGGATTTCACACAAAGGAAGGAATACAAAGAGAACAGGATACTTTTTCACACAAGTACATGGTATAGCAAGTGCAAATCAGGAATATGAAATGTTGAGTGTACTTTTTTCTTTAAAGGTGAGTGGATGCATGTCAGTAAAGAGGACCTTCACACCCCCTTTAGATTCCCCCCTCTCCCCTCACCAGTACCACTGGTTGTCCCAAAAAACAAAACAAAAAAACCCCAAAAACAAATGTTCACATGCCCAGTGTCTGGTAAAACATGCTGCTGCTCTGCAGCCTACCAGCTCCCACATACTGCAGTCCTGTGACCCGTTTTTAGGCAACAGCGGGCTAAAATCTGCTAGCAGCTGGTCCAGGCTCTGATAAGATCCTATAAATTCGGGATCCACCCAGATTCCTGGACCTGCAGCTGGTTCAGCTTCTCAGTATGCCGCTGGAAGACTGAGCCAGTCACTCCTGCAGCCAGGCGCTTTAGTGAGTGCTGGGGGGAGCAGAGCAGAGAGCCATTGACTGACAGTCAACAGCTCACTGAAGACCAAGAACTGAGCGATTAGTGGTCCTTGATCACTCAGTTCTCAGTCTTAGAAGTGGTGGGGAACAGATGCATTATTGGACCAATGCTGCATCCACCTAGGTAAGTATCAGTTACTGTGGGACAGAGGAGGTCACTTCCTGGGCCCCCGCTGGAGTCCACTGATTATGGAGGAAACGCACACACCAAGGTGGAGGCACACACTATACAGACTGGACGTATTGCAGGTTTGTGTCCCAATATTTCTCTCCTGTAAGGTAGAATTTAAAGCCCATCTTCAGGCAAATTTGGACACCCTCCCCACTTACATGTTTTCTATTAAAGCCCCCTTTAACCACATTTTTTGCTTATCTAAGTCCATGGTCCTTGGAACCCAAGAGAATCCCGCCATTGTCAGACAGTGGTTAGTGTCTTCATTACAACAGGCAGCAACTTGGACACCCTAAAAAGGAACTTTCCCACTCTGCTGTAGAAAAGAAAAAGACAAAAGACTCAGGAGCATTTTTTTTTAAATGAACAAATCAAATGGATGAATACATTTTCCTTGCAGTTTTGTAATCAACATGATATGATTTAGAACAACAGAAAAAATCAGCAAAGAAATTCCAATTAAACTTGAGTCCCCCTACACTTACAGTGAAGGAAATAAGTATTTGATCCCATGCTGGTTTTGAATGTTTGCCCACTCACAAAGAAATGATCAGTCTAAAAATCAAATGGTAGGTGTATTGTAACACTGAGAATAGAAACAAAAAATTCAGCAGAAATCCATGTCTAACAAATGATGCACTGATTTGCATGTTCATGAGGGAAATAAGTATTTGATCCCCTATCATTCAGCAGGATTTCTGGCTACCAGGTGTCTTTCATACAGGTAACAAGCTGAGATTAGAAGCAGTCTCTTAAAGGGAGTGCTGCTAATCTCATTTTGTTACCTGTATAAAAGACACCTGTCCACGGGAGCAATCAAACAATCAGATTCCAAACTCTCCACCATGGAGAAGACCAAAAAGCTGTCCAAGGATGTCAGCCTTGTGTAGGTCTACAACCTTGTCCCTGACATCCTTGGACAGCTCTTTTGTTAGACATGCATTTCTTTTGAAATTTTTGTTGCTATTCTGTCTGTGTTACAATACACCTACCATTTGATTTTTAGACTGATCATTTCTTTGTGAGTGGGCAAACATTCAAAACCAGCATGGGATCAAATACTTATTTCCTTCATTGTACATTAGAGTCCCCATCAAATTTCCCCTTACGTCCATCTCCCATTACACGAAAGTCCTCATCAGAAACTCCCCTTACACGAGAGCCCCGTCTTTCTATATATCAGAGCCCCGTCTTTCTGTATATCAGAGCCCCGTCTTTCTGTATATCAGAGCCCTCTTTCACATCAGAGAGCCAGTTAAAATCTTGTAGCGGGCCGTAGTTTGGAGACCCCTGTATTAAATAATCATTTTGGTGCTTAGGTACATTTTACAGCAACTAGTTTTTAACTGAATTGAGCAGAATATAGGTTACATTGAAGAGTAACTCCACTTTTGTTGAAAAGAAAAAAACATTCCCCCTGGGTGATCTACATACATTGCAAGGATTTTAACAAACTTTGTTGTAGATTCTGTATGGGAGTGACTGGTGAATTCTCAATTGGCTGCTGCACCTGCAGGGCACTACTGAGGAAAATTGCAGGGTCTGCATCCCATTAGATGTAATTTCCCATAGGCAGTTTTTGTTTTTTGGGTTTTTTTTTTACCAAAAATGATATTTTTGTTGCAGGGGATGCCAAAAATCTGACTTGTATCTTAGTGCTGACTTCTAGGAAAATCAGTGAGCCAATCACTCAAGCTGGAAATGGCATTTTCAGGGAACATCTCCAGGTAGCCATACTGGATTGCATTTTGCAGAAAATTACAGCAATGCAGATTGAAAAGGGAAGGTCATTTTTATAACATTCAATTACAATATGACTTGAGTCACAATTGTAAAGAATATTATATTTGTTTTTTTATTTGCTAATTTTTTTTTCCCACGAAAGTGGAGTTACCTTTTAAGAGGTGAGAAAAATTCAGAAGTGATTTATCTTGGTCTGATTTTTTTTTTTTTTACATCTCAAAAACCTGGTATTTTTACAGGGGTGTGTAGACTTTTTATATCCATTGTACATCTAAGAGAAATCTAAAAGAATATGTTTGTACTTATTAAGATTTATCTCATTACGCTTTTTTATTAATAGAAAATGACACTTAGGTATACTTTATCGGTGGATAATGGAGAACTGGGGACCAGATTATGCTGAGTTTAGAAGATCCCATGGCGTGATGGAAGGTGTCTGAAGCAACGGTTGCATTAACTCTTCATATCAGGAAACTTTCTGCAACATTTCATTCTTGTAGGTCAGGGAAGCCCGCTGCAGTGAAAGGCTGAGACCATTCCTATAGAAAGACTATTTTCCTGAGTACATTTCTCCCTCTAGTGGTCAAAGGTAACACTGCACCTGTTTAAAATATGAAACCGACTAGCAAAAAATGTTAAAAGCATTTACATATCTCTTCAATATTTTGCAAACCACATTAAAAAAAAAAAGTTTAAGGTGGGTATCCGCAGTACATATTGTGCTGGTATCAGGGCACAGACCTGCATAGTGATATTCTCCAAATGAAGTAAAATTGATAACTTCTCCAGAGCCTCCCCCATTTTCTGGAACTCTCTACCCCAATTTATCAGACTATTGCCGACTCTACTCACTTTTAGGTGATCTCTGAAAACCTATCTCTTCAGGGAAGCCTATTCTGCCTTCAGCTCATAATGGAATCTTCTATTCCTCTTATCAGTCCATCCCCCACAGTTATCTTTAGCTCCTCCCTCTTAGATTGTAAGCTCCAAGGAGCAAAGCCCTCCTAACCCTCTTTTATTGAACTGTATTGTCTCCCGTTATATTGTAAAGCGCTGAGCAAACTGTTGGCGCTATATAAATCCTGTATAATAATAATAACTGAACAATACAAGCACAGGCACACTTGCTTGCACAGAATTCAGTGAAATACAGCTAATGTACCATGATATACTTTGCTCCTCCTTTGACATGTTTCACACTGTCACAGGGCCTAATTGTGAAGGAAAAACAGAGAATGGTGGATATATTTTAGCATATGTGTTATTACAAAAAGAATATACAGTGGGGAAAAAAATAATTTGATCACCTGCAGATTTTGTAAGTTTGCCCACTTAGAAAGAAATGAAGGGTCTATCATTTTTATCATAGGTGTATTTTAAATGATAGAGACAGAATATTAACCTAAAATCCACAAAAAAAACACAATACAAATGTTATAAATTGAGTTGCAGTTCAGTGAGTAAAATAAGTATTTGATCCCCAACCAACAATAATTCTGGCTCCCACAGACTGGCTATGATGTACTCATGTGGTACACAGATTAGTCCTGTCAATTTAAGAAGGTACTCTTAACGACAACTCGTTATGTGTATAAAAGACACCTATCCATAGAATCCCTTTCTTCTATTCAAACCTCACCATCATGGGCAAGACCAAAGAGCTGTCAAAGGACATCAGGGACAAGATTGTAGACCTGCACAAGGCTGGAATGGGCTACAAGACCATTGGCAAGAAGCTTGCTGAGAAAGAGACAACTGTTAGAGTGATTTTTCGCAAATGGAAGAAATACAAATAACCATCAATCTCTGGAGCTCCATGCAAGATTTCGCCTCATGAAATAAGGATGATCATGAGAAAAGTGAGGAATCAGCAAAGAATTATATGGGAGGAACTTGTGAATGATCTCAAGGCAGTTGGGACCACAGTCACCAAACAAACCATTGGTAACACAATACGCCACCATGGACTGAAATCCTGTAGCGCCCGCAAGGTCCCCCTCTTCAAGAAAGCACATGTACAGGCCCATCTGAAGTTTTCCAATGAACATCTAAACAATTCAGAGAAGGACTGGGAGAAAGGGCTCTGGTCCGATGAGACCAAAATTGACCTCTTTGGCATTAACTCGACTCCCCGTGTTTGGATGGAGGAAAATACTGACTATGACCTGAAGAACACCATCCCTACACAGAAGTGGAAACATTATGCTTTGGGGCTGTTTCTCTGATAAAGGTACAGACCGACTTTGCTGCATTAAGAGACCAATGGACAGGGCCATGTATTGCAAAAAACTTGGGTGAGAATCTTCTTCCCTCAGCCAGAACACTGAAGATGGGTCTTCCAGCATGACAATGACCCAAAACATACCGCCAAGGCAACAAAGGAGTGGCTCAAGAAGAAGCACATTAAGGTCATGGAGTGGCCTAGCCAGTCTCCAGACCTTAATCCTATAGAAAGTTTATGGAGGGAGCTGAAACTTTGAGTTGCAAAGCAACATCCAAGAAACCTTAAGGATTTAGAGAAGATCTGTAAAGAAGAGTGGACCAAAATCCCTCCTGAGATGTGTGTAAACCTGGTAACCAACGAAAAGAAACGTCTTACCTCTTAGTTTGCCAACAAGGGTTTCTCCACCAAGTACTAAGTCATGTTTTTCTTGGGGATCAAAAACTTATTTTACTCACTGAACTCAGTTTATAACATTTGTGTCATTTTTCTGGATTTTTGGTTGATATTCTGCCTCTATCATTTAAAATACACCTATGATAAAAATGATAGAACCTTAATTTCTTTTAATTGGGCAAACTTACAAAATCTGCAGGGGATCAAATAAATATTTTCCCCACTATATATAAAGTTACCTCAAACAAGCTCAGAGCAGAGACAGCAATTAAACGCCTTTCACTGGCTTCACTTGCAGCAATAATAACCCACCATCATTGGTTACAGTGCTAGCAATAACCCCCCCCCCCCTTTTCATTGGTCTCCATGTCAGAAATAATATCCCCCCTCCTTTTCATTGGTGTTTGGTGTCAGAAACAATAACACCCCCCCTTTCCCATTTATTGGTGTCAGAAACTATTAATAATCCTTTTATTGGCATTCAATGGTTACTTACCTGAACATGCCCCTCCAACCCTGTGATGTCAGGCTGGAAGTATACTATCCCTTTGAGGCAGGAGGTCACTTCGTCCGACAGGCAGTGCCAGGTGCTGGAATGCAGTGGATATTCCTGCACTCGACAACTCCGCTATCAGTATGCATTGTAGAATCTTACTTTCCATACGGAACGTTCAGCCCACGGGCCACAAAAAAGAGGTCACATGGCCCCCATGATGCCCTGCTCTTACTGTATGCCCTCACATTTCTGGGCTGAATGATGCTAGTCATCTAATTACTCCTTATCTAGGTTTTTTTTGTTTCTTTTATAAACGCTGGGAGGACATTTAATTAGGGTGAAACATTAGCCCAGAGTTGGGCTTTAAGCAATGCAGTTATATTTTTACCAGTCAGGGAGTAGATGGGATGAGACTGCTTTTTGACGTTTGGCGGAGTGGGTAAGTTCATCTTGCGCTATCGAGTTTTGTCAACAGTTTTTCTTCCATCAAACCAATACAAGGAGAGCAAAGAAGCCAAGAGTGCCTCCTGCTGGCTGAAAATTAAATGTAAATTATTTACATGCAATATACCTGGTTAAAAATGTTTTCATTGTATTTTGTCCTAATCATTATAAAGAGAAAACATATAAACAAGAACTACATGTTCTCATAGGTAAAGGTTGAATGTCAGGGCAATAGTTCTTTCTAAAGTTGATTTTGAAGCTGAATCCAAAATCTCTCAGCTTCTGGTTCTTAGTGCTGAGAACCTACATTCCTTCTTGTTTTTATCCAGTGTGTGTGTGTGTGACAGCGTTGGACCAATTTTAGACTTGGTATTGGTAGATGCACGGGTCGATTTTCTTTCTAGGGTGGATTAATATCCAATGAAGTTGCACTGTAGGTGGACTCTATTAAGGTTTTGGCCTGCTATCTTTCAGACAGTGATGGAAATGATGCTTCATGGAAGAATTTTGTTGATGGATAAGGAGGTGCACCTGGTACAAAAGTTCACCACACTCCAGAGTATATTTGAAAAGATTATTTAAGGTACCGGTAATAGTTCACAGAACACCATGGTGTTTCGCTGGCTGGCTTGGCACAAGGCTATTAAGTGGGGAACAGTAGACAGTACAAATATACAGTAAATATCTCAATTTTTATGACTAGATGAGATTTTATTATGTTTTTACTGTCTATTGTCCTCCCCAATTAATAGCCCTGAGGGAGGCAATTCCCCCAAAACCACATTACCTTTTACCTATGAACTATTACCTTCAATAAACTTCCCAAATATACCCTAGAGTGTGGCGAAATTTTGTACATGGCACCTTCATACCCATCAACAAAATTATTCTCATTTTTATGTAATAATTTGTTTTTTCATTATATCTTTTATTAAAATTTTCATTACAAAACTCAACAATTTATCGTATTTGTCCAAAATACAAACATTTCACCTGAATTTTTCAACCCCGTCTCCCCACCCCTCTCACCCAACCACCCCTCAACCTACTCCAGTCCATGTCTACATCCCTTCTCTTTGATCATCTTTTTCTATGCTTCCTCTTTTTTCCATTCTTTTTTCTCCAACCTTTCTTTTCCCTTTTCCTATTGTTACGACCCTCCAGACGTTCCATTCAATTCTCCTGCCTCCGACCACCTGGGACTCCCACTACTGCCATATATTTTTTAGATGTCTTGAAGTCACGCCATCTACCCCATTCCTTTCTAAATTTTCCCATTTTATCTTCATCTATATGGTATACCTCCTCCATCTTATTTATATATTCAACCCTGCCTATCCAGTCCCTCATTGTTGGATGCTCCTGTACCTGCCAGAATTTGGGAATAGGTCCCTTAGCCATGCTAATTATAATATATAATGCAATAATTTTATACTGTTCCACTGATATATCTGACCTGTAAAAATACACATACCCATGGATCATTCTGTATAGTGGTCCCCAATATCTCTTGTATAAATTGGATTATATCTTGCCAAAACCCCTGTATTTTTGGACAGTCCCACAATATATGTGCCATTGTTCCCTTAAATCCACATCCCCTCCAACATAGTGGTAAGATTTCTATTCGTTGTCTATGTACAACACTCGGTGTGAAATACCATCTCATTAAACATTTATAATTCATTTCAACTGTATTCATATTCATCACCCCATGTGTTAATTTAAATAAATGTTTTTTCTTGCACGTAGTTTGCTTTCACTTTACTGTGGTTTATGTTATTTTTCCAGTACCTGCCCTCCTGTACCATTAATCGGAGAAATAGTAAGCAGTGCACCAAGGCTTACTTTTTATGGATTCCTGATGGCAATGGCAAAGCATGCTGGGATTAACAAAAGTATTGGTAAGTAAAATGTTGGTGTGTCACTCTCATTGCAGTCAGTGACTTACTTTGCAAGTCAATCGTGCTCCTTAATGGCTAACTTCTAGTCAGTCCTGGGGTTTGCCAAATGTCATTGTGGATAAACCTTCATGTTACTGTCCCATTTCCAACACCTCAAGGATCTTATATAAAAAGGTAAATGAAAAATTAGCCACATCATTGCCTAATAACTACTGTTTATGGTTATGTAATACAGCATTTTTCAAACTTTTTGTACCATGGAGGAGCTTTGGAAATAATTTGAGGTCTTGGGAATCCCAAGCCTAAATTTTATATCTACAGATCCCTGTTCATTAGCATGATCAGCAATTTGTTAGCTATAAGAATTAATAAAATAAGAATGTGCCATGATTAGCTTATTTGACACCCAGAGCAGATAAAACAAATAATAATAGCCAGAAATAATGCAGACAGTGAAAATTGTATTGGCCATTTTCATTGGTGGTCATTGGAGAAGGGCTCCCTTTTGTAATAATGGTCAATGGAGAAGCCTCACCCACATTGGTTATCAACGGAGAAGGCCCCAATCATACTGGTGGTCAGAGGAGGGCACCACTCACATTGTTGGTCAGTGGAAAAAAAGCTTCCTTTCATTTGTTGACCATCTGGCCCTGACCGCTACAACCTTGGCAAGTAGACATCAGAAGCCTCAAAAAATATCTGCACTTTTGAGCCCTGCAGTGTAAAATTAAGTCCCATGCCTCTCCCAGTATAAATCTGCCCTCCAAAAATATAATTCCTCTGTCCACACTGCCAAACAGATCTGTTTTATCACCCATTACCACCCTCTCATGCGGTCAACTCTTTTCTAGCTTTAACTCTCTACTTCGTCCTCCAGTGTCTTGACCCACTAACTCATTCACTGTCCAGGAGATTGACAATCACTTTGTGATGAGATCCCCACCATACAGTTATCTCCCTCACCTAACATTCTATGTCCACCTGCAAACTCAAATCTTCCCTCTTTTAACCCTGCTACCATAGAGGAGGCTGTTAAACTTTTTTCTAAAGGCCAGCTAACCACCTTCCCCTATACCCAATTCCCTTGGAGCTGCTATAGTCACCCTCATGCTCTGTCCCACATTCTCTAACTTAATTCTGTCCCTCTTTACTGATGTCTTCCCCCAACCCTCTAAAACATGCACTGATCACTACCATGCTAAAAAAGCCCTCGCTATACCCCACCAATCTTAACAACCTAAGACCCATCTCCGTGTTGTCATTTACCTCCAAACTCCTAGTCTACAACCATCTGGGTTACCACCACACTGATAAAAACCTTCTTGTCCCCTTTCAGTCTGTATTTCACCTGCAGCACTCCACAGAAATTGCTCTCCTAAAACTCACTATTGACTTAACTACTAAAACCTTTGGTCACTATTCTGTACTCTTACTCCTGGACCTCTCTGTTGCCATTAATACAGTTGACCACCCCCTTCTTCTTAAAAAACTCCCTTCCCTTGGCCTCCAAGACTTTGCTCTTTGTTTGTTCTCCTCTTATCTATCTTGCTGCATCTTCATTGTTATTTACAACTCTACCTCCTCCTCTTCCTCTTTCCATCGGAGTTCTTCAATCTAAATTCTTCTTTTGGACCCACATCCAATTACTGTCCAAATCTTTCTGCCTCAACCCCTGTAACATCTCCAAAATATGCCCCTTCCTTAACCAGCAACACCACAAAGCTACTAATTCACTCCCTGGTTATCTTTCAACTCAAGTATTGCAACTCCCTCCTGGTTGGCCCACCTTTACATAGGCTATCCCCCCTTCAGTCTGTCATGAATGCTGCTGCCAGAATTTTTCACATTACCAACCGTTCAGTGTCTGCTACCAACCGTTCAGTGTCTGCTACCTCTCACTGCTAATACCTCCACTTGTTCACACTTACCCGGCGAATAACATTCAAAATGCTAACAACAACGAACAAAGTGATCCACAGCTCTGCCCCCGCTACATCACCAACCTCATCTCAAAATACCAACCAAACTGTCAGGGCTCCCAGGTGTGACCAGAGGTGTGTGACTGACGCAGGGAAACGCAGACTTCAGATATGTGATAAACAATATAATTTATTAACAATAACAATACAAACATAAACGCAGTGCAATACTAAACATAATACAGTGCAATCAAACCAAACCAACCACCCACAGATAACAGTACATACAAGCAAGCGTCGTCAGGCAGGCCGGGTCAATATCAATTGGGCAGGTAGGTACAGGGGGAGCAAGCGGAGATTGGTCGGGGTCACAGGCCAGGTTCAGCAGGTAGCTAGCAGCGTAGTACAGAGGGTCAGGCAGAGGGATGGTCAGGGTCACAAGCCAGGGATCAGAACAGGTAGCAGGCAGCGTAGTACAGAGGGTCAGGCAGAGGGATGGTCAGACAAGCCAGGGATCAGAGCAGGGTCAGCAGAGAATCAGACAGGAACAGAGAGCAGGAACAGGATACAGGGCCCAAGAGAAACACAACACCAAGGCGGAGTCTGCAAGTCTGGCCATCCCTTAAATACCCCAGCATAATCAGTTCCAGGTGTTAGCTGGCTGCAAAGTTGAGTCTCTGATTGCTGGGAGCACCCGCTGGCCAGCCCTGGTACTGCAGATCAAAAGGCAGGTGAGTCCCACCATTGCTGGCTAGTCCATTCCTGACACAAACCATTGTCTTTATTCCTCCCAAGACCTCCTGCTCTCTAGCTCCCTCATCACCTCCTCCCATGCTCACCTCTAGGATTTCTCCTAGGCCTCTTTTGTCCTTTGGAACTTCTTAAACCAATCTGTCCAACTATCTCCAACTCTATATAACTTTTGGTAATCCCTAAAAACTTGGGGCATCTGGTGTGTTTTTTTCCTGCCTCTAAAGGCCCTTGAATGTTAGCCTATGTCTCCATGGACATGCAAGCTTTTAGAGGAGTTTAGAGGCAGGAAAAAAACACTATCAGTGCATCCAGGAGCAGTGGCATTTTGGCAGAAAAACTGTTTGCTGCTTATAAACTCTTGTTAACACTAGGTGCGGTTTGCGCTTGAGTGTTAATTAATTTCAGTGGCAAGAATAAATTATTATTCTGGCCAATTAAATTAATTGATGCTCAAACAGTTGACGTGGCTAAACACATTACACACTTTTGCAGGTGTCAAGTGTTTTTTTCTGCCAAAATGCCCCTACCAGGAGGAAAGACGTCTTGGACAAATAGAACAATGTCCAGTGTTTATAAGGCCTTACACTTGTGGTCAGTGGGAGCGTTGTCCCCTTGGATTGGTGGTCAGTGGGAAAAAAGGCCCCCCCTACACTGGTGATCGGTGAAAAGAATGTTCTGTTACATTGGTGGTCAGCCTAATGCCCTATTACTACTGATGATCATCATGGACCCATGCTACCAAAGCTATCAATGTTCCACAGCTCAAGGAACCCCCTAGGAACCTTTAGAGGAACTCTACACTTTCACAGAACCTAGGTGAGGAAAGGCTGATCTAATTTACAGCTTTTAAATGTGTCAGACATACACGACAGTGAGATATGTCTATAACCTGGTTTACGAGGAGTCATCATGTTACCAAAGTGGTTTGCTAGATGCATTTTTAATGCTGGTAGACCACCATTGCCACTGTCAGATGCTGAATGATATAGTTTTGATCAACCCATAAATGAAGATCTCTCTGAAGAGCACATACCTATCTTTCATTTAGAAGATCCCACATGCAGCGATAATAATGCTTTTAGGTTCTTAAGTAGATGAAATGGCTGCTTTGATCATGTATTAAAAATGTGTTAAGCTTATCTTACCAAGTGTGAAGGAATTTGATTCATCTCTAACCATCTCTCAGAAATAATCCTGGTTCTGCACTAGCAGAATGTGATGGCACACGAGAGATCAGGCTGCTCATTCACAGCAGTTGTCTGGGGGTCATGGTCCTTGCAGATGTTCTAAGCGTCATTAAACCTTTGATCTCCATCAATAGATTGTCAAGTGCAATCAAAAGAAGCGTTTCATAGGCTTGATCGGGCCTGAAAAGCAATTGGAGTCTCTTTCTGCCAGCTAAAAAGGCACAAATGCCGGAAAATGAGCTGATGTTATTTTTTTTATAAGAGTATTGAGAACCCACCTGCTCTGGAACTATAGCTCAAAGCATGCTCTGTCAAGGCTAGCCATACCCAAAGAAATACATTTCATTTCCCCATCCTTGCTAAACAGCGTGGATGGAGGAATCTACGCTGATGGCTATTGTACTCACCCACAGCTGTCTGAATACCCAAACAGTGATTGCGCCTGATTGGATGCAGTCACTGTGCAGCTGACCGTTTTCCTCTTGGCTCTTTCTATTTTTAATCCCGGGTTAACATATATGTGGTGCGGTATATCACATGTGATTTGCACAGGCAGCGCACCGCATTCCTGTGCAAATCACATGCGATTTGTGTGCGGTGCGATTGGAGCCATACATTTTGTATGACTCTAATCGCACCACAACCGCACCAAAAAGGTGCAGGACCTTTTTTTGGTCCTCACTACAATCGAATCGCATGGGTATTCACACCTATGCGATCCGATTGTGCACATTGCGCCGCGTTTTGCGGACCGTTTTGGGGGTGTTCTTAACATACACACCCGAAGTGGTTCATATGAACAGGGTGCGATTCTGATGCAGTGCGGAATTCGCACAGAAAACGCCGCATCAGTGTGAACCAGTGCTAAACTGACGTTTGTTGAGCAGTAGTGTGGTGCCGACAAGGCCACCCAAGATTCGAATTTCACCTGATGAAGTATACCTAGAACAAGACAGCAGTATGGTTAAGGCCCACCCACCCTTCCACTGCACATATGCCTATTGCTGTCGTAAAGGAGTTACATCATTTTTTTATGATCTAACCCTTTTGTGATCTGAGAAGACCAGGCCAGATTTAGCAGTGTTAATGATTCAGTTAACTTGACTATGGGGCTGATTTACTAAGGCTAGGTTCACACCTATGCAGTTTGCGTTTGATCCGTTTCTGCAGTGCATTTTGCATTTTTGCACATGCATTTTTTATGCATTTTTGCCCCGTTTGTGATGCACGCAGAGATGTCAGCGTGTCCCATAGGAAATCATGCTGAATGGACTGTAGTGCGTTTCTGAAAAATGAAAAACGCTCAGGTGTGCACCTAGGGTTAAGGCAAATAGTCTGTGTTCTGCAAGTGCACTTGCTCTAGATCTGAGGGGAACATGCAAGGAAAAAAAAACAGCATCTCTGCTTGAACATGATTGGATGATAGAAATCAGAAGAGCTTCCCCTCAGATCTAGAACTACTGCACTTGCTGTGCACAGACTATATGCCTTTAGTAAATCAACCCCAATGACTGTATAACTAATTTGCATATTTAAAATTTGAAGTGTATATTTGTCTTACTCACATATAAGGATTTTATTTGGTACACTGTTTAAATGTGCTCTGTTTTAATATAGGCTGACAAATACACACAAAAAAAAAAAGATTAAATACTGTGATTACATCTCACCAATACAATAATAAATAGAGGCACTCCACCTTCTTTGGGCTTTAGGGGTAGCTAGAGTGGTGTATGCAGGCTGAAGTCCAGGGGCGGACTGACCATTTGGAAACAGTAGGGGGCCCCATGAGATGCCCCTGGTACCTTTTTCATAGGCTTTTTTGAGTGTGGGCAAGGACACAGGGGCCCCATGATCCCCTATTGCCCGGGGGCCCCATGAGTTGTCAGTCTGCCCCTGTTGAAGTCATATTTTCTGATTGAAGCCTCCAGCCTGCATGGGATCACTGTCATAGTTGATGTAATGATTATATAAAACCATAGGGGATTATGAAATCTGGTTTTAAAATAATGTAAGCTCAGGTACAATTACAAAGTGACAGCAGATGCCTCTTAGGCAGGCCATAGACGGGCCGTTTATTGGACGAATTTTCGGCCGATAAACGAAAAATTGGTCTTCCCCGTTGCCGATGCTGCCACCCATGTCCACGAAACACGGCCGTTTTTTGCGGATTTTCCAGCATTACCCATAAAAATAAATGAGGAGATCCGCGAAAAACGGCCGACGGGCTGGCCCCACTAACGGCGTGATTATCGGCTGATATTTTGTGGGGACGAAAATTCGGTCAATAAACGTCCCATCTATGGCCTGCATAAGTCAAGAGGCTTCAGAGGGTAATAAAAGGGGTGACACAATGAAGTAGTAATAATACATCATCACCATAGGAGCTATCCTAGTATATGCTTCATACTAATGGAATGGAATTATATAAATGTATTGATCAATAACACCAGACTAGAGCTCACAGCGGGTATGTCAGGGTGAGAATTGAGGAGGTTGGGCTTTAAGCAATACCTTTGTGATAAATGGACATCCCCTTTAAGACCCCATATTGTTCCTACAAGACTTCAATACCATACAAACAAGGAAATCAAAAATATCTATACATTTCTTATGCGTGATATAAGATAATATCATTGTTTATCTTTCTATAATTATTTGTTCATTAATGTCCCTACAGGTGCTTTGCCTGATAAAGCTGATTTGTTAGTTGATGAAGCGCTGGATAATGAACTTGAGAAAATGTAAGTATGTGGAAGTTAATGTAGATGTAAACCCTAAGGCTACGTTCACACTAGCATTGTGTGCAGGCGGCAGAGAGGCGTTTGGGAAGCGTTTTTACCGCCTCTGCCAATTCTGCACATTACTGCACATGGTGCTGTTCTAACGGGAGCGTTTGCGTCACGTCGGGGCAAAACAGACGCCTCTGGTCGAGTCAGGAGGCGTTGAAGCCTCCTATTCTCATCTATGGTGCCGCTCTGCAAACGCCCGGCCGGCGTTTGTGGAGCGGTAACACCACTCAAACTGCATTATAGGCGTTTGTGGGGCATATTAAAACACTCGGCAAACGCCTAGCAACCGCCGCTAAACCACGCATGCGGCGTTTGCGGAGCGTTTGACGAGCGTTAAAAAACGCTCCACATGCCGGACCAACGCTTGCCAAACGTTATAGGGGCATTTGGCAAGCGTTGGTAAAACAGCCAAGTGTGAACGAGCCCTAACTGGAGGACATTTAGGCTCCACGTACACTGCAGCTGATAAACTCACGTTTAGGAGCTTTTCTGCGTTTCTTTCAGCAGCCCCTGAACTCTCCCTAATGTTTTCCTATGTGTCCGTGTACACACAGTCATTTACAGGCAGTTGAGTTTACAGTAATTTTTTTGAACGCACCAAACTTGCGTTCAGGAGTAGATTTTATCAGCATTTCAACGCCAAACACCTGTAAACGCTGCTAACCGCGTTTATAAGCGTTTGGAAATTTTTTTTAACTCTGCCATTTCCAGATGCTGTCCAGAGCCTTTTTTCATCATGAAAAATGCATGCAAAGCGTTTTCCCGGTACTCAAATGGACCCGGTAGACCATACTTTGAGGTTTCGCATGAAAGAAAATATGTTAGACACGGCTGCAATAATTTCTGCACAGAAATGAGCTGGAACACATCCAAACACCACAAAAAAAAGACAGCTAATCTCAACAAATACTGCTTTCTCTGCTTCTGCTCTCTCAATTTCTCTCAAAATGTCTGAAATAGGTAATTTTTTACTGTTTTTCAGTGCATTTTAGGTATTTTGGAAGGTCTCCTGAGGTTATCTTTAAAAATCACTTCTAAATGCAAACGCTGAAAAATGCTCATAAACGCGGTGTGCAAACACGGCTAAACAGACTTTTTTTAACCTTCCAGCAGTCAGCTTCCATCGTTCAGAAGTGTCCCGTGTACTTGGAGCCTTAGGCTTCATTTAGACTTGTGGTTGAGGGTAGTAAAAATGCACTGTTGATGCAAGTTTTTGCTGCCCGCCAGCTGGCCCCTTAAGCTGCAATAGGCAAGCCTGGCAAGTGCTACACATTCAAGTAATGGGGAAACACCCCAAATGCCTCACAACTGTGTGCAATGCATACAGTTGCAGCCTGATGGTTGGCAAAACATGGGGTTAAAACAGGCGGTGAGGCGGTGTTGTATCGCTTTCTGCTGCCTGTCGGTAGCTTCTGGACCGTTATCTAAACGGAGATCGAGCTTCTCAGGCAAGGGAAATATAGACGCATGCCTAAATCTGCCTTTAGTTTACTAAAGCACAGTGTATCAGAAAGATTTGCTATTTTGTAACCTGTTCCTGTCATAGCCTCATGGACATTTAACAAGCTTCTAAATGCCAGGATGTGAAGACAGGCATTCCAATCGTGATCGCAGTGATTTCCAGTCACAGCGGTAACACGATCGGAAAACTCCTGATCACAACTATGAATCGGGAACTTTCTGGTACCCGCCGTTTACTGTGCCGGGAGTGAGCTTTTAGTACAGTAAAGTGTTTACCTGTGCAGCCACTCAATGTGAAACCCACCCGCCGAGAGACTGCATATATGCATGTAGCCAGGGGGACGTAGTTAAAGATTATTATTATTATTATACAGTATTTATATAGCGCCAAAGGGTTTGCTCAGTGCTGTACAGTAGCGAGGGGGACAGAACATGAGACAAGACAGTAACAATACAATACACGAGGGGTTCGAGGGCCCTGTTCTTTCGAGCTTACAATCTAGGATGGAGGGGAAGGTGGCACAGGAGGAGATGGTTGTGGGGGATGGAGTGGTGGGAGGAGTGGAGGAGGTTAGTTGTTGGGTGAGGTCGGGTGTTAGGTGAGGTTGGGGTAGGCTTCCATGAAGAGATGGGTTTTCAGGGTGCGCCTGAAGGTGAGGAGGGTAGGTGACAGTCTGATGGATTAGGGTAGGGAGTTCCAGAGGATGGGGGAAGTCCTGGAGAAGTCCTGCAATATAAATATAATACTTGTTTTTTCACTTTTCTTTAATCCTTTGTTTTATGCTACCTCTGCAGATTTTTCCCAGCCTTTTTCTGTCTACATGCACTCTGGCAATGGCTGCATAGCATTTCTTGGAGCAGTTTCCTGATAGTGACAGTAGTGGAAGATACCTGTGTAATATGTGTCAGCACAGCCATGTGCAGTCTCCATTGGGAGAGCATGTGACAGCCAAAGCCAGAGCATTTATTTATTTTATTGCAGGTACTTATATAGCGCTGTCAATTTATGCAGTGCCTTGCATATATATTGTACATTCACATCAGTCCCTAACCCTCAAGGGGCATACAATCTAAGGTCCCTAACTCACATTCATACATACACATACTAGGGACAATTTAGACAGGATCCAGTTAACCTACCAGCATGTCTTTGGATTGTGGGAGGAAACCAGAGTACCCTGAAGAAACCCACGTAGGCACAGGGAGAACATGCAAACTCCAGGCAGGTGGTACTGAGTACTAGGATCGTTGGTTCGAATCCCAGCCAACCAGGCAGAAGTGCTATCCATTTAGCCATCAAATGATGTGCAGATCATCCAACCTAGGCATGAGCCTAAAGCCCAGTTGATGATCAGGGGACCCAGCTACAAACTTCATGCTCCTGCTGTAAACCAGGGGGCCTGCTCACTTGGTCAAAGCTGTGCACTTGCCTCGCACATCACAAAGGAGGATGCACTTAGCAATTGGTGTCTGATGGGATGGACACGGCCAGTAGGCACAATGCAAATAGAGCAGCATCTTTGTACCTATTACAATATGTATCAAAGTCAGCGGGGGAAGGGTGGAGCTACTGTCTTGCCTTGGCCTCCTATTTTGACTTAATGCTACAGCATACGAAGAACTTTAAGGCAATTGTGCACTTCCAACTTTGTGCCAACCATTTGGGGAAGGCCTTTTCTCTTCTAGTATGACCTCTCATGCCCATGAGGGTTGAGGTTTCTATGCTGAGAGCGCGGACAGCTCCTGGGTTTTGTTTTCGATCTTGAGCCGGCAGACAGGCTCCCACTCTTGTGTCCAGTGTGACAGCTGTTCACAGTGATCATGTGATCTAGAAGTCTATCCTGTCTTCCAGACCCAGTTAAAAGGGCCCCCGGGAGAGAGTTGGAAGGGGTTAAACCCACTCCATAAAACTATGCTGGCATTCAATTGGTTTCCAACAAGTCCTCTTTAGCTAGCATTGACTAGACTATAGATACATAGACTATAACATTATAAAGATGTTGTGAATATATATAATTATAAAGACTGTGTTGTTTACGGATATTACATTTCTTTTTCTCACTCCAGTGTTGCCCAGTTGTCTTCTTGCTCCATAACACAGCTTCCTGCCCCCTGTCCTCTTCCACCCAGAGAGATCATCCGCGTGGCCTCTCCAAAGAAGTCTTTACACAGCCGTAGACGCCCAGACCTGGAGAGTGATGGCTCCACCGAGGAGACCGACTCCTCTGAGAATTAGAACATAAAATTTGCTCATGATTTACCCTACAACCTCAGTCTGTCCTAGTGCAGTCTCCACCTTTTATGTAAATGTACCTTCTTCAGCAGATTAAACACGTTTTTGTTTATAATTTATGTTTTTTATTTATTAAAATAATAAAATTAAACCATTAAAAGGAGTCTGTTATTATTTACTTTTTAAATTGCAGACTGACTAAGAAGCTACATAGCTTTTGTTTATTTTCCTCTGCCCGGCCTCTTGTCAAATGATGGCCAAGCGGGAGCTCTCCCACCCTGGGTGGATGACATATGACGTCCTCCCAGTCACAAGCCTCGCGTGTTGGTATAGTCCAATGTATCCTGTGATTTCTATGACCAATCACAGTAATCACATGACTGTTGTACACAATGAATAGCTTTCATTCATAGCCATTCATTGTGTATTTTTGTAATGGTCTTTGTGTTTGGTCAAAGTGATCACATGGTACAGACAGGGCCAATCACAGTGTATACCATCTGATAGCTGTGGCCAATCACAGCTAATCACAGCTAATCACAATAATACTCAATGAATGGCTGTGAATGGATGCCAGTGAGCATCACTGTTATAGGCAATTGTAATACAAATAATGGGTGCAATAACTAAAAGCAAGACATTTACAAGCACACAATCAACAGGTAGTCACACACAGGTACTTTTAATAAGCATTTATACCATTACATATTCTACGCATGTGAAAGACCCTCTACCAAATACCTGCCCTGCACATCATAGCATTCACTCGGCACTCCGAGAAATAATAGAATCCAACTGCAATATTCTTGCAATGTCAAAACCTCCACTTTTATCACACAACATACAGGAGGATATACTTGTATCTTATAGTCATCACAATCTGCATAATAGCACACACCAATAATAATGTGAGCATTACAGCATGAAATAGACATCATTTGACAGCATCACAGCATTGAATTAATACATTACCAAAGCTATGTTAGAAGCTGGAAGGAACAAATCCCATCGGAACTATACTGCCCAGGGGGACACAGGGAAGCCGTAAGCACGACCGATTGATGAGCCCATGTAGCCTTGGCAAGAATCCCAGCGTTCGAGTGTCCCCTCACGCGTGGAATGGCTTCCCAATCGATCTCGTTTGGACTGCCGGCTTCATAAAGAATTTTTCTGGAAGCTTTCCAATAGTGGGCAGGTGCCACACTCACCACAGGAGGAGCTAGCAGAAAGGTTCCTGGGAGGATAACAGAGTCACGCTTAGTCCACATCGTTATCTGAAAAGTCACATTTTTGCTTCAGTTCAGCTTCTTATCTACCCTAAACTTCTTCTCATCTACCTCAAACTTAAAGATTTCTAACTTCTCAAGCAAAGTAGACGTCTTTAAACAGGTTCTTATCAGGGGCGGACTGACCATTTGGAAACTCGGGCACTGCCCGAGGGCCCGGGGTCAGTAGGGGGCCCCATGAGTTGCCCCTGGTACCTTTTTCGTAGGCTTTTTTGAGTTTGGGCAAGGACATAGGGGCCCCATGATCCCCTATTGCCCGGGGGCCCCGTGAGTTGTCAGTCCGCCCCTGGTTCTTATCTTCTAATATGACATTAATAGATGTCATAAACACGTTCAATTCCATAAACAAGTTTTTATCTTACTCTAAGCAGAATATCTTGTGACTCTGTTCCTTTGGCTTAGAGAAATGACATCTCTCATGCTCCTGGCATTTGGACAACAACACTTTATTGTAAAATATTACCCAAGAAACAAAGGGTCCAAGGCCAACACATTTCATAGGCATTACAGCAATCCTAGTGAAAAATATCCTGATCATTTCTTTCACTATGAACACGAACGCTGCACTGCTCTAGTCACTGTATGTAAAAAAAAAATGTTAGAGAATAATAAAAATGTATGTCATACATACTGTCACCAGTCAGTATCCCTGATCATTGCCACACCGTTCCTATTGCTCTGGTGAAAATATGTAAAAACTAAACTGTGAAAAAAAACATTGTATTTAATTTCTTCATTTTACTTTACAAAAAGGGGTCATGGGGGGGAGGGTATTTGTATTGTCCTGGCATTTTAGGGCCTCAAGAAATGAGACAGTACAGCAGAATTGATCAATTTTCAAATATGCTGCATATACCATAGTTTGTAAACTTTCACACAGACTAAATAATATACACTAATTTGACTTATTTTTACCAAAGAAATGTAGCAGAATACGTTTTAGCCTAAATTTACAAAGAAAGATTATTTATTTTCTAGATTTTATAACAGAAAGTGGGTTTTTTTCAAAATTGTTTTTTTTTTTGGCTTATATAGCACAAGATAAAAAAAACAGTGCTTTTTGGTACCACCAAAAGAATGCTTTGTCTGAAAAAATGGCAACAATTTCATACAGGTACAGTGTTGCATGACTAAATAATTGTCAAAGTGTGACAGCACTGAAAGCTTAAAAATGGCCTAGGCAGAAAGGAACTTGCCTATTCTCAGAGGGCTCCAGGCTGGTCATGTGATAGGCTCCCAGCAGCGGCTTCAGGAAAGAGGAGGGACAGCCCCAGAGTAAGCCTATGGGTGACATCACCACCCAGACATTCCATTGTTGGCGCTTTGGCCTCTCCCCTGAAGCCAGCCTCTGGGGAGATCATATGATCAGACTGGAGCACCCTGGTCAAAAGTTGGATATGTTTGGGTCATAAGGAAGCTTTCAACAAACATATGCCAAACACAAGGTAGGTAAATATTGCTCATTTTATTAATTCACATATCCACCTAAAACTGATATTTCTGAGGACTAAATCACCCTCTTACTTTTTATAGATCTAACAGTAAATGAGGAGATGGCATTCATTCAAATGTATTTATAGTTCTGCTCGTTTACCATGGCAATAATGAATAGTTCTCTGTCTCAATTTATTTTACATAGAAGAGAATGTAGCAGGAGGAGAGAGGCTTCTTATAGTAGACCTATTGTAGAAATAAGATCCCCTGTCCACCTTGCTCCCTAAACACATAAATGGCTGCAGGAGTTGCAAAATATATAATTGATGGGAAACCACAGCTCCTTAGCTTCACAGCATTTAGTCCCATGAACAAAGGCCTAGGTGTTCTGGTAACCACATATTGCTGAATGATGGTGCAGTGGGTATCACCCATGAGTGATATAAGGAAGATGTTTGAATCAATTTACCTGTTTGTAGTTGTAACTAAAATATCCATTTTGGGAAGACTAGGTATGTATTCAGTAAACCGCATAAATCAGATTGTATATTGACTGTCACTGTACCTTCTATAGCAACCAACAAAGCAAAATAGAATCCTAAAGGGCATTTGTTATTTGCAAATATGATATACTAACATATTGTAATACAGTGACCCCCACATGTCTCAGATCTTTCAATATCTTAAGGCCCCATTCACACTTGGAAATCATGGGCAAAATTGGCATTATTCTGCCTGTGATTCCAAGTCATGACAAAACGCACGTGGTGTATTTGGGTGCCATTCACCCTAAATGGCATCCCAAACGTGGTCCAGTTTTGCTGCAATTTTTCTGTTGCAAAATATGCATGTAAAATTGTGCCTTGCTCAGTGTCAGAATTTGGTCCCTGAGCTTTTTTTTGGGTGACGAATACAGATAGGACAGCCTATTCAAGTGAATGGGCTTCCCTAGGCGCAACACATGGAATCTCATGAAAATGACGCTCACAAAATCACGAGCAGGAACGCTTGTTCCCAATGTTCAATAAGTGAATGGGGCCTACCTGACATCAGGACATCATTTGATGTTATGTAAACTGCAGGTGTATTGGAGAAAAATAAAAGTGAAGGTTGATATTAAAATACAATGAAAGCCTAGCTCCATTTTGGATTAAAGTATACAGTATATCTAGCCAAACATTTTGAAGTTATATACTTTCGCTTCTTGTTTTGAAGGCAAGCAATGAAAGCGCAATTACTCCAAAGTAAGGAGAAATCTCCTGTTAGAAAACGATTACCAGAACATGTGCCCAATTGGAAGATTTCCTTTTACCTTCTTCTCTGGTGATAACTGGAATTTTTCGACACACTTCATTATCATTTGTCCTGGTGACAACAAAGATCATCAAGTCAAATAGAGAGAGTAGGTGGGGCCACAGACAGCAATAAAAAGCAGACAGAGGTTCTAACGCAGCTCCACTCTATCCAAAACTAAAAATACAAAATATTTTTTTTTTCTAGCGATTCATTTGACAAAGAAGATTTTTGATTATTCATCTCTATGAACATCCATCAAAACGGGTGCACATACTGTCCAGGCACGGTATATCAGCATTGTATAATCAAACCCAGACTTCCTTTGAAAATCTCGTAATATATGTAGCTTCAGTGGTTCTAGTCCTACTTTAGTGCCTTTACTGCAGTGTCTAAAATACTTGGATTTACCCGTTTTTGGTTTCATTCTGTAGAGGAAGAGCTCATAAAACTAGGCTCAGAAGACGAGCAAGACTGGTGCAGAGGACACCTCTTCCCTGGAAAAATCAGACTTTATCTGGTGAGCTCCGAGGAGGGCGTTGTGCCCTGAGACTTGCGTTTCTGTGTGTGTGTATATGTCATCAGTCTTCTTAGGGATGGGGCAAGTTTAATTTCAATGGTGTTTATTCGTTTTATCATAGAAAAGAATGGGTTACAAGCCAGTCCAGAAAATGATACATTTCTCTACAAACTACAACCCATCAGGGCTGGTACAAACAACTCACAATATGCAATATTCTAGGACAATTATCAGTTATTGATAGCCAAAAGGGTCCCATTGGGACTGGTAAATGTAGGGCCAGTAACAATAAAGGAAGAGAGAAAACGAAAACTAATGTTAAAACTTTCATCATGCCCGGCATCGGAGACTACCATGACCTGTGTGGAGGGCAAACCTCCCTCCAATGTTCAGCAGGCAATAAGGGAGGGACACCCCGGGATGGGGCAAGTTTATAAACATTGGATCCTGATGGTGACTGATGATCCTTTGCTGCTTTTACCATTTTATTTTAGACGTGTTTTTTTAAATCAGCCTTTTTCAACCAGGGTGCCTCCAGGTTTCTTCAGGATTGCCTTGGCTAAATGCCTTAATATCGCCTAAAAATTGTATACAAGCCAGCAGGTGTATGAAGCCTACCTTTTAGTCACACAAAGCCACAGACTTTCATTGTGCACCATCAAAACCTTCCAGTTGCTGGTGTCCTAATTACCAATGACGTGATCTGTCCATAAGGGTAAAGTCAGGTGTCTGCATAGCACCTTTATTTGCCCCTTTTCGCCCATTTCCATCAGCACTGGGGTCACATTAGCTGAGTGAAGGAAAGAAACTGAGGGAGAAGAGAAACAATGGAATACTAGTCAGTACCAGTGTGTAAAAGTGTATTTGCTTTGGAAGAATAAATCACTTCTAACTTTGGGTGTCCTACAGAGAAGGAAACAAGTATTTGATCCCCTGCTGATTTTGAATGTTTGCCCACTCACAAAGAAATGATCAGTCTAAAAATCAAATGGTAGGTGTACTGTAACACTGAGAGACAGAATAGCAACAAAAAATTCAAAAGAAATGCATGTCTAACAAATGATGCACTGATTTGCATATTAATGGGGGAAATAAGTATTTGATCCCCTATCATTCAGGAGGAGATTTGGCTACCAGGTGTCTTTCATACAGGTAACAAGCTGAGATTAGAAGTAGTCTCTTAAAGGGAGTGCTGCTAATCTAATTTTGTTACCTGTATAAAAGACACCTGTCCACAGGAGCAATCAAACAATCAGATTCCAAACTCTCTACCATGGCAAACACCAAAGAGCTGTCCAAAGATGTCAGGGACAAGATTGTAAACCTACACAAGGCTGGACTGGGCTACCAAACTATCACCAAGCAGCTTGGTGAGAAGGTGACAACAGCTGGTGCAATCATTCCCAAATGGAAGAAACACAAAACAACTGTCAGTCTCCCTAGATCTGGTGCACCGTGCAAGATCTCACCTCGTGGAGTGTCAATGATCATGAGAACAGTGAGGAATCACCCCAGAACTACACGTGAGGATCTTGTCAATGATCTCCAGGCAGCTGGGACCACAGTCACCAAGAAAACAATTGGTAGCACACTACGCCAACAAGGATTGAAATCCTGCAGTGCCCGCAAGGTCCCTCTGCTCAAGAAAGCACATGTCCAGGACCGTCTGAAGTTTTCCACTGATCATCTGAATGATGCAGAGGAGGACTGGTTGAAAGTGTTGTAGTCAGATGAGACCAAAATCAAGCTGTTTGGCATCAACTCAACTCGCCGTGTTTGTAGGAGGAGGAATGCTGCCTATGACCCCAAGAACACCATCCCAACTGTCAAACGTAGTGGTGGAAACATTCTGCTTTGGGGGTGTTTTTCTGCTACGGGGACAGGACAACTGCACGGCATCAAAGGGATGATGGACGGGGAAATGTACCGTCAAATCTTGGGTGAGAACCTTCTTCCCTCAGCCAGGGCATTGAAAATGGGTCATGGATGGGTGTTCCAGCATGACAATGACCCAAAACACAAGGCCAAGGCAACAAAGGAGTGGCTCAAGAAGAAGCACATTAAGGTCCTGGAGTGGCCTAGCCAGTCTCCAGACCTTAATCGAATTGAAAATCTGTGGAGGGAGCTGAAAGTTTGAGTTGCCAAACGTCAGCCACCAAACCTTAATGACTTGGAGATGATCTGCCAAGAGGAGTGGGCCAAAATCCCTCCTGAGATGTGTGCAAACCTGGTGCCCAACTACAGGAAATGTCTGACCTCTGTGATTGCCAACAAGGGATTTGCCACCAAGAAGCAAGTCATGTTTTGTGAAGGGGATCAAATACTTATTTCCCTCATGAACATGCAAATTAGTGTATCATTTGTTAAACATGCATTTCTTTTTAATTTTTTGTTGCTATTCTGTCTCTGTGTTACAATACACATACCATTCGATTTTTAGAGTGATCATTTCTTTGTGATTGGTCAAACATTCAAAATCAGCAGGGGATCAAATACTTTTTTCCTTCACTGTATGTGTGTGGATGTTGCTGCATTCTGCAAAACTATTAGTTTAAGTTTTACATTTTAGAATGGGGTGCCGTGAGATTGTGCATAGTTTTAAAGGGTGCCTTGATGGAAAAAAGGTTGAGAAACACTGGTTTAAATAACCCCGAAGATATGACCGTGTACCAGGAAATTCTCACATTATGAGAATCAAAGGGAAAGTTCACTGAAAACTGATTTTAGTTATAAGAGGATTTTAGAAGAGTGACTCCATCTTTATATATCTGACTCAAGCTGCAAAATCTCTGTATCTGGGTACCCAGCCTGCCAACCATTTTTGATGAGAATCCTCACTTTTGCCACCACATTCTTCATATAGATAATGGACAGTTCAGCAGGAGTAGTTTTCACCAAAGGATATCAATGAGGGGGCAACTAAACCCACCTATAGCCACCAAAAACTAAAAGATCCAGTTTTGGGTGAATTGATGCTTACCATTCATAAGTGCAAAAGTTCTGGGGTCTGGAGGAAGTTTGGTGTGTGAATATCACAAAGGACAAGGTGGCACTCTTTGCACTGGAAAAAGAAGAGGTTTAAACTCTACATATAGAAAGGTGTCTTCACAGTAAGAACTATGAAAATAGAATAGACTCCCTCAGGAGCTAATTCTTGCCAGACCAGTAGGTTGTTTAAAAAAATGCTGAATGCATTCTTGAACGTACAGAACATAACTGACTATTAACATTTACAAGACAGAACATCAGAGATTGTTGATCCAGGGAACATCTGATTGCCTTGGAGAGGTGGTTCCCTGCCTCAGTCCTCAGGTGCCCCTAACAGGCAATGTTTTGGGAATTTCCCGTAGATAATATAGCTGTCATAAATACTAAGTCATTGACATTAATTTAAAGCGGTTGTAAAGGGTGAAGGTTTTTTACCTTCAGTGTACAGATCTCCCGCAGCCCCCCCTAATACTTACAGGTACCTGAGCCCTACCTTGATCCAGCACTGTGCACGGGAGCCAACGTTCTCCTGGTTCTCTCTTTCCTCATTGGCTGAGACATAGCAGCGGGAGCCATTGGCTTCCACTGCTGTCAATCACAGCCAGTGAGGGGAAGGGGGTGGCAGCACTGAACGATGCTCTGTGTGTCCTATAGACACACAGAGCTGGCTCGGGAGCGAGCAAGCATGAGTGCCTCCAGCATTAGCAGCTTGCTCGCAAGGGGAAGGGGCACAAGCACCATCAAGGGACCCTGTGGCACAACGCGTAGGGGAGGGGCTTTGTGACGTCACGACGCTCGCAGTTTGCCGATACACTTACACTGTTACATCAGGGAAGTGGAGGCTATCTTTTTATGCTTATGAAGGGCAATTTTGGATCCATATGCGCATAATACCTGGTGCGATTGAGCGGCCATTATATTGCATAATATCTGGTGCGATTGAGCGAATGTGAGTGGCCATTTTTATTTTTTTAATAAAGCCATGTGTTTAAAGGATCAATTGTGTTTTACTCATCTTTTCTGACATACATGCTGAGTGGAGGAGGAAAGATTAAAGGAACCGGTTACCATTGGAGGAAGATTCTATACACAAGATATACCCGCCAGTATATGTCCACTTCAAGGGACACATGCAGTTTTTGACCTAACTATATGTGAGGTCAAAAACTCCACATGAGGGCACATCTGGTGTTTGTGGTGGTGGATTTAAGTTTTATGAAGATATAGAGCTATGGAGTTTTTCTGAAATTGAAGAAACAACACTATTAAGAGACTTTGCAACTTGAATTGCTCACTATTTTTCAATATAATTGTTTGCATTCACGTGTGTTTTGGGATTTTTAACTGCTTAACCTCTTGGCGCCGGCTGAACGCAAATGTGCGTCCTCCTGGTGTCTGGGCCCAGACGCCGACCAGCCTCACATTTGTGTTCTATTAAAAACAATATATGTGCTGAGAGCGTGCGCCCTGCGTGCTCCCAGCACACGTTCGGTACTCACGGAAAGGTCCCGATCTCCTCTTGCAATCGGGACCTTTCCCGATTCTGTAACCGCCATAACAGCGAATCACGGCGGTCACATGACCCTAAAACCCCACCCCGCCTCCCGGCTTCTGGAACCCTTAAAGGGCCAGGAGGCGCCGGCGCCAAGGGGTTAAGGACCGCCCTATAGCAGATCTACTGTTACAGGGCGGCACCTGTGCGCAGAATCACGTACATATACATCATTTTGCATTTCCGGGTAGGGGGCGCGCACCCTACCCGCGCCACCATTCACGACCACGGATGTCAATTACCGAGTCCCGGCTGGTAATTACCCGCCAGCGCCCGGTGATTCCCGAGCATCTCCGACAGGGTTTTGTTTACAAACAAACAATCTTCCGCCCTGTCAGCTTGAGCATACGCTCGGGATGGCTGTGCACAGTACAGCCATCCCGATCAGTGTGCTTACAGTGAAGAACACACCCCCAGCCCCCTAGTAAAACACACCCAGCACACAGTTAACCCTTTGATCACCTCTCACATTAATCCATTCCTGCTCAGTGTCATTAGTACAGTGTCAGTGCTTTTTTTTTTTAGCACTGATCACGGTATTGGTGTCACTGGGGTGTCCGCGACACCAAGTTAGTTTCCCCCCCCCCCCAGGGTCAGAATGTCCGCCACAGTGTCCCGCTAAAAGTCGCTGATTGCTGCCATTACTAGTAGGAAAAAAAAATTATACCGCCATTTGCAAACACTATAACTTTAACGTAAACTAATTTACACGTATTGGGATTTTTTTTTTTAGCAAAAACATGTTGCAGAATACATTTTGGCCTAAATTCATGGCAAAATTTGATTTTGTAAATTTTTTTTACTGGACATGTTTAATAGCAAAAAGTCCAAAATATTGTTTTTTTTTTCAAAATTGTTGGGTTTTTTTGCTTATAGTGCAAAAAAACAAAAAAAAAAAAACCGCACAGGCAATCAAATACCACTGAAAGAAAGCTCAATTCGTGGGAAAAAAGGACAAAATTTTTTTTAAAATTTTTTTATTGGACATGCAAAAAGTCAAAAATATTTTTTTTTCTCAAAATTGATTTTTTTAAATTTATAACACAAAAAATAAAAACCGCACAGGTGATCAAATACCACCAAGAGAAAGCTCTCTTTGTGGGAAAAAAACGGACGTAAATTTAATTTGGGTGCAGTGTTGCATGACCATGCAATTGTCAGTTAAAGTAACGCAGCGCCGTAACACAAAAAATGGCCTGGTCAGGAAGGGGGGTAAATCCTCTGGAGGGCAAGTGGTTAAAGGAAGAGCAGCACTCTATTTAACTGTAGGTATAGGGTTCTGTATATTGTACATTATCACAGGTTGTGACCTGTATTCATGTGTTGCAGATATTGGATATGTAGACATCGAAACAACAAAGCCTCTTTTCCCCTCATGCCAGGGATCAAACTGTAATGCCCTAAGACTGTGCAGATAGCAAACAACCTTGTGGACAAATGGAAAACTGCAAAGGCCGAAGCCAGATATAAATTTTGTATGGTTGCCGGCACACTAAAATAGATATAGGCTTTTATATATTTTGGGAACTCCAGTAGAAGATATCCCAACTAGAATTCCCAATGCCGAACAAATGTCAACTGTTACAAAGTCAAAAACCATACCCTTGGAATAATAAAGACACAAGTAGGGAATACAAGAAAGCTGCCAACCCCTTTATGACCTCATGGGAACAGACAACAAATACCAAATTCATGGCTGGAAATTAGGGGGGAAAAAAAACAGCTAAAAGGGAAAACAGGAGTTAATTAGTGCTGATTATGGTTAAGTAAAGGTTAATTGGGGTTCAAAATCTATTTGATCTGCAGATGATTCTTTTTCCATGGTATTTGTGAAGGAAGCTTGTGAACAGTGCTACTATTTAGAAGCATTATCTCCGAAAGATACAGAGCAAGTCTCAGCTGGTATTTTGGATAGATTTTCAAAATTGTAAATGCACCAATTTAGAGGGAGGATAAAAGGTTTAACACGCTAATCGTTAAATAATAATTGTATCAGAAGAAAATGAGAGACAGACGAGTAGGAAACATGGGTGGAGGGACTTTGCTCCAAATGGGGGACAGTTGACATCTATACTTGCTGTCCTTCGGAGTTGTGGTCACTGGGACAGGATGTGAGGGGTAATCTCCCCAATGGCAATACAGACTGAAGAAAAGCTCTTTTTTTTTCTATAGTGGAGAAGACCTGTGGCAGCCTATGATGGTGTGTCTCTGCTGAGAGATTTTTATTTACATCTCTGTACTTCATGCTGGTTTTCATTGGGACAGAAGCAAGAAGCAAGCTAGGGAAGATTGCGCTCACCTGTTGGGCTACGTAAAATTTGAATATTTCACCTATGGGACTAGGTGCATTTATTCAACAATTACTTTGTCAAGGTAAAGTAACACATTTATCTTTTTTTTTTTTTGTACTAACAAGGCTTTTTCTTGACCATATAATCTTACTTTATTTTATAACTCTGCCACAAATTACATCACCAATCTTGTCTCCAAATATCACCCAAACCGTCTTCTGCGCTCCTCCCGCAACCTCCTGCTCTCTAACTCCCTTGTCTCCTTCTCCCATGCTCTTCTCCAGGACTTCTCCAGAGCCTCCCCCATTCTCTGGAACTCTCTACCCCAATCTATCAGACTATCGCCTATTCTGCCCACGTTTAGGTGATCTCTGAAAACCTATCTCTTCAGAGAAGCCTATCCTGCCTTCAGCTAATAATGGAATCTTCTATTCCTCCTATCAGTCCATCCCCCACAGTTATTACCTTTTGTACCACCAGCCCCTCCCTCTTAGATTGTAAGCTCCCAGGATCAGGGCCCTCCTAACCCTCTTGTTTTGAACTGTATTGTTGCTGTATTGTCTCCCATTATATTTTAAAGCGCTGAGCAAACTGTTGGCGCTATATACATCCTGTATAATAATAATAATAAATAATATTTTCTATGCAATCTATAGATAGATAATCTATTCTTCTTGCTAGATACTTGTTAAAGCATTTAAACAAGTGTTCCTGTAGGTTCTCCAAACATTCTAAACAAAGGAACAGTTTTTTTGCCCTTCAGTCTTTAGGGGGGCCAAATTGTTGCCAGTGGGAGTAGAACTTTTCCTCAGTGGGAGTAAACATCACCATATTTGTTATTAGGGGGAGGAATAGTGCCCCATCATTGGTATTATTTGAAGGAATAGTGCCCCATTGTTGGTGTCAGTCAGAGAATTGGGGCCCCATTGTTAATGTCAGTTGGCAGAATATTGTCTCGTATCAGTGAGAGAAAAAGTGCTCCAAGGGCCGAATAAAGGCAAACAAAGGGCCACATCTGGCCCCCTGGCCACAGCTTGGAGACCACTGCTGTAGATGAAAGGTGCACATTTATCCAAAAGTCCATTTTAGAACGACATTAAAATTTATATTTATATTACAAATCACGACAAACTCTTTTTAATTTGGAATTTGGAGCTTATGGTGAATGTGTCTCTAAAAAATTAAATGTAATAAATGAGTAAAAGTGGAAAAAAAAAAGTTTTAATATTAATGGTAAATAATAGAAAACCCAGATATAATAATAAAAATAATTAGCAGAATAATTGCTAAGGGGTGCTAAGGGTTTGTTCAACCCCCCCCCCCCCCGAAAAAGCATTCCACAGCTTTGCAGAGGGTGGTTGACAGGTGAAAGGCTGGGAGGTGATATGTCGCCTCTTCACCACCTGTTTTAATCTTCAAAAACCCGCACCACCACATCTCAACCGGACTACAACTGGTCCACTGAATGTGACAAGGGGTATAATTTTTGCGGCAGTCGTGGAATGTGTAAAGACCTGAGCAGCTGCGTGTTTTCTTTAGGTTGGTGGATGAGAGGCAGTAAAACTGTGGCCAGTTTTTACCGGTCACCCAAATGTACAAAGAATGAGGCCTAAGTGTGATGATCGGACCCACTGTTCAATAGTGAGGAATGAAAAGTAGGAAGGAACAGGAAAAACACAGACTTCCTAGATGAAGGCAGGAATTGCACATTACATCTGTATTACTATTCCCTTCAATACACTCGTACTGAAGGGAATACACAGTAGTTCATATAGTGAACCCGGTGTAGAGCTATTCACCCTGAGGTCATCACAGAGGACAAGGGGGCACTCTTTATGTCTGGAGAAAAAGAAATGTAATCTCCAAACACGGAAAGGCTTCTTCACAGTAAGAGCTGTGAAAATGTGGAATAGACTCCCTCAAGAGTTGGTTCTGGCCAGCTCAGTGGATTGCTTTAAAAAAGTCCTGGATTCTTTCTTAGATACACAGAATATAACTGGATACTAACATTTATAGGTAAAGTAGATCCAGGGAATATCCGATTGCCTCTCAGGGGATCAGGAAGGAATTTTTTCCCAGCAGGAGCAAATTGGATCATGCTTTGCTGGGTTTTTTTGCCATCCTCTGGATCAACTGTGGGTATAGGATTATAAACTTTTTTTTTTTTAACCTCCTTGGCGGTATTCCCGAGTGTAGCTCGAGGTAAAATTTCAGTACCAAGAGAGGTAATCCCGAGCTACACTCGGGCTTACCCTGCGGCGTTGCTCAGGGAGTCCCTGCAGCACTTACCTTGTCCTTCGCTCCCGGGAGGTACGGGCGCCGGAAACGGCGGCAAATTTGAAATTTTTAAAAAATTTCATTTTTTTTAAAATGATTATTATATAGTAAAACATTGCTGTTTCAATGCATTTCACATATATTTTGTCCCTACTGCTTTGTCCTGCGCCCTGCCTGCATTTTGACTGTTCTTTCTGCCTGGAAACTTAGAAAAGTCCATGGCGTCCAAAAAGCGTCCCTTTATGTCAAAAGCGGTTTTAAACCAGCTAGAGAACAGCGATAGTAAATCAGAACCACTTGCAGAATTGAGTGATAATGATTCGTGGGGGAAATTCGTCATCAGACACTGAAAACAATTTTGCGACTTTGCTCAGCGATGTGTGAATTTGCCTCTGTATTTCAAATTTCAGTGTTTTTGGTTTGATTATATTATTGAATTAAATATATTATTATTATTATATTATTATTTTTTATGATTATTTATTAAATTATAATTTATGATTTTGTGTTTCAAGTTTTATCCTACCCGGGATGTTTAATAGACTCTTGTTCGGACAGATTTCAGTGAGTTAGTCCTAAAAATTACAGCCTACAATAAAAAACTACATATTTCCATGCAAAATAATGGTACCGCTTTCAGCACAGAAAATCGGAAAATCATACCGCTAGGGAGGTTAATGGTTGAACTGGATGACGATAAGCTTAGAGCGGTGCCTTTGGATGTGACGTTCAGAATACTCCTGGTTTGTCTGCACGTTGCTTGTGCATGTTTGGCTGGGCCTGAGTCGCCTATATTCATTACACATGCTGTTTACACTGGTGTCAGTCTGGACACCTTGCTTGTAAGTGCATTTCTTTATTAAAGTTTGATGCTTTTTAAAACATACTGCACCATGATTGTTTGCTTTTTTCTTTTGAGTGACGGTCTGATCATCTCTCAGTTTGGATACTAAATCACCTTTGGAGTGGATTTTCTACTTTGCAGCACATCATCTGTTGGAGTTCATCCCTCATTTCTTCAGTGTTGTTGTCACCATATTATTCATTTCTCCCAGAACAACAAGTACTATATGCTGGTTTTTCAACAATCAGCATATTACTCTGGTGAGTTCTATTTAACCATTTTTGGTGGTGGATTTACTTGGTGATGAATTATTTTGGACATTATTGATTATTTGAACTTTTGGACTTTTTTGTTTTTGCTGGATTTTATTTTGATTTATAATATTGTTTTGTTATTTATTTTCTTGTTATACTTTTGCATGTATTTAAGCGCAACCTATTTTTTTGAAGTGATGAACTGGATGAACGTTTGTCTTTTTTCAGCCAAACTACAGTAACTATGTAATTATGGAACTATGTAACTAGTGTGTTAATTCAGCTTTGTATTCAATTAGGGCTGGGCTGTGTACTTAGACATTGTTAATAAAGCTAAACTCCAGGCAAACAGTTCACACAGAAAAAAAACAAATATGGGGTTTGCATTTAAAGCAGACCTAAAGGCAGCGCTTTTTGTTTTAATTTTGGATACAGTAAAGGAGGAGTATACGACCTGTCAGGTTTTTTGCCATCTATGTCAAATTGGGGAGATTTCCCTTTACTTCCTGTCCCATAGCCAAAACAGGAAATCCCTCTAAAGTGAGGGAATCCCTGATTGTCTCCAGAATTAGCGTCCCCATTGGCAGATTTCGCTCTTTTGGTGACAACCCAAAATTTGGGGTTTTTTTTTTTTATCATTTTGTCTCTTGGTCATAATGGTAAACATGACAAATATGCGGCCTCTGGGCCTTGACGCCAAGTAGAATAGAATAAAAAAAAAAAAATAGAACAAGTATAGCCATCTTCTGGAATTCGAATTTTGAATCGTTTTGAATAATTATATGAAACTAATTCCAAGAATGAATCATTCTAACATAACTTATATGACTAAACAAAATTATTAACTTCATGTACAAATCCAAGACAAATATTTTTGTCATACACATCTCTAGTATCCTGGCGCTGAGAATTTAGTACATAGAAAAGTAAGGAGTGGGTGCTTGATGTTACACTATGGATTCATATTTAATGATAGTTATTGTTTAACTCTAGCAGAAAATTATTTTTTCATGTTATTTTCAAAAGGGAACCTAGAGGACATCTCTCTGATGGGGACACAGCAACAAAATCCCAAAAGAGGTTCTAAACCTGTGTCTCCCTTTTGGGGTTATGTTCCTCTCACTTCCTGTTTAAACGCAAATCGAGTAGACAGGAAGTAGAGAGATTTCTCATATCCTTGAACAGGAAGTAAGCGAAAATTTCCCAGGGAGGTGAAATTAACAAAATTGGTGTCAAAATTTGTAAGACTATTCAGGGTCCGTGGTACAAATTTTGTCACATTGAAAAGGAAAAAATCTCTCTTAAAGCGGAGCTCCAGGCTCCCCCCAAATGAAGCCTTGCAGCGTCACAGCTGGTTTCCTAGTGTGCATGTGCAAAGTGCGCTGCGCTTTGTGTATGGCTCGCAGTCTTCTGGGACCTGTAAAGTGTCCCAGAAGGCTGCAGGGGAAGGAAGGCGATGAACATCTGGCTCAGATCGCTGCAGCAATCTAACCCAGAAGTGGAAGCGGGTACCTGTCAAAACTAGATATCCACTCCCCCCTCCCCTCCAAATGTAGCAGTGGAAGGGGGGAGGCTACAAGCAAGAGGAATTTCCCCTTTTTGGAGGAATTCCACTGTAGCTATACACTTACAAGGGTCATTCAAGTCAAAACCAGGACTCTTGAGTTTATATGATAAAAGAACAAATTTCAAAGAGTGGAAACTGCATTTATTTTTCGACATACTCCCCTGCTACATTTATACTCTTATCCCAGCATTTAACTAATGTCTGGAAAGCTTCAGCTTAGAAATATTTGTCAGTACATCTGAACCATCCTAGGACAGCCTGCTTCAATTTGTCATCAGTGCTGAAATGCTGACCTCCAAGGAACTCTTCCAAACAGGTGGAAATCACTCAGAGAGAGGTCCAGGCTGTAAGGGGGATGTGGCAATACCTCCCAGCTGAGTTGCTGTAATGTGCACGTAGTGCAGTGAGCGGTATGAGCTTTTGTGGTGTCCTGGAGAAAAAGGACGCCCTTAGTGATCAAACCAGGTAATTTTTTTCCGCAGACGCATATGCAGATCACTCAGTACATGACAGTAATATTCATAATGGATCGTGGCACCATGGGGTAGAAAATCTACATGAAAAATCCACGTCCGAGATTGTCAGTGATGGACATACGGCCATCTTTGAAACGTTTACACCATTCAAATGTCTTATTGCGGCTGAGCGTCTCATCATCTTACTGTGCTTGAAGTCTTCTGTAGATATCTGCGGGTGTTACGCCTTCATTCACAAGAAACTTCATCACCACACGCTGTTCCATGACCGCTAACTAACATTGTCTGCCATCTTGGTTAGCGGTCTCTGGATTGGCCCGGGACATGTGTTCCGCCTATCAGTAATAGAACACACTTGCCACTTACTACTGCGTGTAGTACCGCCATGCTAGCATCCCTTTTTATATCTGTAAAAGTCCCAGTTTGACTTGAACACCTCTCGTATATATAAAACTATATGATAACGTAAATAGCACTATTACAGCTCTGTCCCCATAAAGATTTTTATTTTAAAATACACAATTCAGATACCATGATGTAACATATCCCATTAAACCGCACTGTCCTATCTCCAAAAACTGTAAAGGCCAATATCTATCTTTAAATGGTCTGCACAGATACAATGACTTGTTTAGACGTACAGAGGTTGACTTACTAAAACTGGAGCACTCAGAATCAAGTGCAGCTGTACATAGCAGCCAATCAGCTTCTAACCTCAGATTGTTCAATTAAGCTTTGACAATAAAACCTGGAAGCTGATTGGTTTCTATGCAGAGCTGCACCAAATTTTGCACTATCCGGTCTTGGTAAATCTGCCCAATATTGTCCAAAATGGAAAAAAATCCAACCCTAGGCCCAAGTATCGTAGTACCATATTACCTGTAGGTTGCATAACATCATATAGATGGAATTTCTTGTTACAATTTCCAAATGAACCTTCAATATGTAGATCTAACAAGATATAGCTTATCCAAAATCAATACAATGGTAATCATATTTCAACAGCTATCTGTATGAACAGATATCTCCAGTAGACCCCCAGGATGTGAGATATGAAGAATTCTATGTAACCAAGCTGGACTGATGTAAGTTTTAAAAAAGTTAATTCCTGGAGTTCAATTTTAACTACTTTCTGCCTGCGCTACTGCCGATAGATGGCTAAAGCGTGGGTCTCTGGTTCTGGGAGGACATCTCTGGATGTCCTCCCTTGTGTGTGCCTGAAGGGAAATGTATGTCTTTTAGGTCTGTCATTTTGTTTTCCCCACTCCATTTTGTACCAACATGTTGATTAATTGTTTTGTATTATAACCAGAATGAGTTAATGAAAATATGCTATGTCAGTTATGTATTACAGAACTATACTCACAACATTCTTCTATTTTTTATCTTAGCTTAGCCTTGGTAGAGACGGTGATAGTATTCAACTATTTCTTTGTATTAACAAGCACCTGTTTCTGTCATGATACAATTAAATGTCAAATATTTCTGTTCCATGAGAGACTAATTGTTTGTTACTTATAACTAATTACAATGCCTGAGAAAGATCATGTTCATAGCCTTGAAAAGTATCTAGCCAGATTCTATTGTATGTAGCAGATAAGTTTTTATGTAATATTATAGACATTCCTTATTCTTGAAAACGTTAACACTATATTGTACTATAAAAGAGAGCTTTCGTTGTGGAATAAATTAGAAGTTTTTTGGTTACTGACAAGACGGTCTCATGTGTGATTACTTGTAACCAATGCTTCTCCAGGCCTGAGGAGACAGAATGAGTGAGAGAGAATTTAGACCAGGGGTCTAAAGGGTCAACAGAACCAACAGTTTTGGGGGCTCGTCCGGGATATCGGTATCACCCGCTCAGTGACCATCCACTTGTCCGGTAAGTAGAATTATTTTCTATATAACCTGTACAAGTTGGATATAAGGAAACTGGGAGGCTCTGATTAGTCCGATATCCATTTAAGCCAAAATGTGTTCAGGGAACACAACACTCCGGGAGTGTTAGAAATAGTCTCAGGGAGACTAAGAAATCTCAGGGAGATTGCCAATAAAGTGTTCAGGGAACACAACACTCCGGGAGTGTTAGAAAAATAGTCTCAGGGAGACTAAACAATCTCAGGGAGATTGCCTATAGTCACTCATTCTGTGTCTAAAGTTTATTATTTTCCACATATAGAAGTATAAGATTATTTGTTTTGTATGAGTAATAAGTCTGAGGTGGTAAGTGTACAGACCGAAATCACTGAAGACCTATTGTCAGAAGGTGTAAGACGCACCACCCTCTCAGCTAGACCTTATTGGTTGTTGACCTGAGAAAGGTGAACGCATGGTGACACCAACTGGGAGGTCTATGTAATGACATGTACATTGTGTAAATGTGGGTTGCTGATACATTATAAAGGTCGTGATAGTAATAAACATGTTATTGTAGATGTTGTAAATAGACCTTATAATCAAGTTGAAGTATATACAAGAAGGGGTCATTTGTATAAAATTAATTGTCATATACCAGTGCCGCATATTTTTATAGGCCAAACGTTGGGACAATTAAGATACTTTGAAAGAAGGTATTATCTGTAAATGACTTGTAAATATTGTGTCTGTGGGGTGATTTTTCAGAAAGACAGTCAGGGAAAGGACTCTGATCTCATTTTGACAGTATCTCATAAGCCATTCGCAATTTTTAATTTCCCAACAGTAGATAAGTGTTTTAAAACAATTTAGAAACTCTACTTCTCATCACTTTTTGACGTCAATGTTGTTTTTTTTTGTATTCATCCAATCAATTACTGGCAACTCAGCTTTTTGATACTCTGTGCCCCCACCTTTCTTTTTTCTTTTATATTAATTTTCTTCCCACTAATAAACTTGAGAGATTGATTTTACCTATCACTGTGTGTATGTGTATGTCTGTTGTCTTTCTCTTCTGAGATGAAGTCAATCTCCCCGACGCGTCCTTACCTGAAACTGACTATAAAGACTGATAGCCAGGGGCTATCGACAACCTTTCATTGAGTCTCCGGGAGACTCAGATAAGGAAAGGTGATTTATGTAGACGGGGTCTACATTTGAAATACCTAGACAGGGTCTAGGTATAATTACAGAGTCTTAACTAGTCTGTTGGGGGTAACCAACTTTCTTTTCTTTGCTTCTACTATCAAATGTATAGAGTAATAAGATAATTTGTTTATGCAAATAAGTGAACCTGGTTGGTAAGTGAACGGGTCAAAGTAATTGAAATAGAGTCAATATTTAAGTTCTTATTGTCTATCCTTTGTTGAGAGTGATAAGTGGTTATGTGTTACTAGACCCGCTCTGTACTGTCAGCTCCGTACTGTCAGAATATATCCTTCCTTCTCCAAAGAGGATGTGAATTTTTCCTTGTAGCTATTGCAGCACAGCAGCAAATCCAATCCACAGCCTCATCCACTGTCCCAGTCCAGGACGCTGTGGAAGATCAATCTGAACCCCCACCCAAGGAATTCCTGATTCCACACAGGGAATTTTTTTTTTTCCTGCTGAAGGATTAAAAGAGATATCAGGGTCCTTATTAGTAGACTTGGCAAATAAAGCAGGAATAGATAAAATTTTCTGTCCCAGGCAGGTAGAACCAGATACAAAGTGGCAACACAGATCAAGGGATATCCATTTCTCACTGTAGGAGACACATTAATAATTAAATGTTTAGAAATAGAGGACATTGACTGTGTTATAAAACATTGTTCTGTTGGTGTTTGACATTCTTTTTTTTGCAGTCATACCGTCTGATGCTGAATGTTTTTCAATAATTGATTTAGCAAATGCATTTTTTAGCGTCCTTGTTGATGCAGAGACACAGCCCATTTTTGCTTTCTGTTTAATGCCTCAGGGTTTTTGTAGATTTTTCTGTAATCTACACAACTGTTCTCCAAGCCACTCTGAGGGAATGGACACCGGACTATGGGTCAGTCCTGCTGCAGTACGCAGATGTCATCTGCCTCTGCAGTCTCACTAAGGGGGCCGGCCTGAGGGATGGGGAGAGTTTGTTGAAATGTTTCTTTGAAAGTGAATAAGAAAAAAAACTACAATGGTGTAAAATAAGTGTTGAATATCTGGGTTTTGTGTTTACAAAAGGAGGAAAGGAAAGTCAGTCCAAAGAGAGCTGTGGCTCTCCTGAAACTTGCCCGCCCACAAACCAAGAAAGACATGCTCACCTTTCTTGGAGCCATTGGTTACTGCCGCCAGTGGATACCTGACTGTTCCTATTATGATAAGTCACAACCCAGCAAATGTCAGAAATTGTTAAGTGGTCAGATGACATGGTTGATGCATATGTGTATTTGAAAAATGCAATGGTAACTGCCCCAGGCCTTAGCCTTCCTGATTATGTAAAAATGTTTCATGTGTATGCAAGGGACAATTGTAAGACCATGGCTGGTGTACTCGCCCAAGAGCATGGAGGCAGACTTCGCCCTGTAGCTTTTTTCTCAAAAATGGTGCCAGTTCAGGTCCAAGGCATGCCTGCGTGTCTCAAAGTGTTGGCATTTTACGCTATGACTGTGGAGATGTCTGTGTCATTCACCTTAGGACACCCTATGATATTGCACACTACACATAATGTAGCTATTTTATTAAGAAATATACACACTCAGCACATGTCCTCCCAACAATTCAGCGGATATGAGGTTATTTTGATGAGCAACCCCATGTTGCATATCAAGTATAACAACTCAGGTCCAGCCATGATCCTAAAGGCATTGTTGGGTCTCAAATTGTCAAACGATCTAGGACCCGAGGCTCATGACTTCCTCAAATCCATTAAGGCTAATATTTCATCCAGACTAGATTTATTAAAGATTCCAATCCCAAATGCTGATGTTGTTTTCATAGATGGCTCCTGCACTAGGCCAAATGACAAATCCCTTTTTCAATCAGCCCAGGCTGCTGAATTGATTGTTTACACTAAAGCATGTGAATTGTACAAAGATTAGTCTGTCTCTATTTACACAGATTCTTAATATGCCTATGGAACAGTGTATGACCATGGTGTATTATGGTTTCTCAGAGGCTACATAGGAGCGGAAGGGAAAAAGATTGCCCATTCCCAACTAGTAGCCAATTTGCTCAAGGTTCTCACACTTCCCAAGGAATTTGCTGTCATACACTGCAGAGCACATACCAAAGGGGACGATGATATAACAAAAGGTAACGCTCTAGCAGATTATGAAGCAAAAAAGGTAGCTCAGTAATAATTTGTTTTACTGCAGATACCCACTTTGTGCCCCATCCTCCCAGATGATTTTTAATTGATCACAACTTTGTAGCAGTCAGCTTTCACAAAGGAGTTCGAAGACTGGTGCTACCCTATTTTACAGAAGAATCCAAGGACTGGATTAATCTGCAAAGAGGGGAACCATGCATCCCACGGTGCACACCCTGATATACATTGCACACCCTGATATACATTGCACAATGCCATGGGATAGGACATATAGGATGGAAGATTTTTTATATCACAGAAGTGGTGGAGTTAGTACAAGATTTTGTGAAAAGATGCATCACATGTATCAGGAGTAACCCAAACAACCCAAATAAAGCCATGCATCAATACCTGCCTTACCCCACAACTTTTTTTACACATCTTCAAATTGACTTTACACACATACCCCAACAAAAGGGAGGACAACAACCAGCTTGTGTGGTCACAAATGTGTTTTCCCGATGGCAAGAAATGTATCCCACAAAAAGAGAACGATGTTATCCGCAAGTTTCCGTTTTTTTTACAGGAAAATACCTACACGTTCCAGGCCGGAGATCGTATTGTGGTGAAACAGCTGATGAGAAACAAGAAATAGCAGGAATTCGCCTATGGACCAGAAATTACAGTCGTAGCAGTAACTAGAACAGCAGTTCTCACTGAACATAGTTCCATCTGGATCCATGCTTCTAGAGCGAAGCTGGTCGAGAAAGGCCCAGGACCAGACCCAAGGAAAAAAGGAAAGGAGGTACTAACGGGGGCAGAAAGCCCTGACCTCGAACAGGACAATCAAGGAAAGAGGGTACTAACGGGGGTAGAAAACCCTGACCCTGAAGAAGATGAACTGCTTCCCCAATTTTGGACCATGGTTCTGCCACTTTCTCCTGATTATACTGATTTTGTTGGCATCTAGCCATGGTGAAGTGGTGATAATACAGGACTCAGGCCACACTATATTGTGGTATAATTCATCAAATACTAAGATTGCTACCTTCATTATTGATTACTGCCAAAGTGTACAATGTCCCCATAACTCCCACTTACTCTGGTTGTATAATATGTATCATACTGCACATGATGTTAGCCATGTATATATAGATGCCATAGGGGTACCAAGAGGGGTTCCAGATGAATTTAAGGCAAAAAAACCAAGCAGCAGCAGGATTTGAGTCTATATTTCTCATTGTCACCGTAAACAAGAACATTGATGGATAAATTATATATATTACAATCAACAGAGGTTTGTCAACTACACCAGGGATGCATTGAAGGGGATAGCGGAGCAGTTGCAGGCTGATTCCACCATGACATTTCAAAACCGCATGGCCCTAGACATGATTCTTGCTGAAAAGGGGGGTACATGTGTATACATTGGTAAAACCGAAGGATGTTGTACCTACATACCTGATAATACTGGGCCTAATGGGAAGATCACGTTGGCCATAAAAAGTTGGAGGACCTTTCTGAAGAGCTAAAAACAAACTCAGGCATTGATAACCCTTGGGACCAGTACTTTGGATGGTTTACTAGTTAGAAACAAGCATTAGTGCAATTTTTCATTATTATCGTTATTATCATGGTAATCATAGGTTTAGTTGTATGTTGTGTAATCCCTTGTTTCCGTAAAATGCTTAGCAAAGGCATTGAAAATGCCTCCATGCTCTCCATAAGTCTTGAACACACACGATTATTTGATAAAAAGCCCAATGACTATTCTGTTTATGTTGCGAAACACAAAGAGAGGAAGAAAGGTAGCCCAGTTATTTGACGGATGGGGGCGGCCCTTATGCCACCTGGGATTCCAAGGATGCTAGCATCGCCATACCCATTGTATGTAGCCAGAGAGTTGCCAAACCTCTGATGACGTCAAGGTAACTGTGGATTGAAGTAATAAAATCACCCAATTAGAAATAGTTGATTTTAAGAGGGGATTGAAGGGAAATGTATGTCTTTTAGGTCTGTCATTTTGTTTTCCCCACTCCATTTTGTACCAACATGTTGATTAATTGTTTTGTATTATAACCAGAATGAGTTAATGAAAATATGCTATGTCAGTTATGTATTACAGAACTATACTCACAACATTCTTCTATTTTTTATCTTAGCTTAGCCTTGGTAGAGACGGTGATAGTATTCAACTATTTCTTTGTATTAACAAGCACCTGTTTCTGTCATGATACAATTAAATGTCAAATATTTCTGTTCCATGAGAGACTAATTGTTTGTTACTTATAACTAATTACAATGCCTGAGAAAGATCATGTTCATAGCCTTGAAAAGTATCTAGCCAGATTCTATTGTATGTAGCAGATAAGTTTTTATGTAATATTATAGACATTCCTTATTCTTGAAAACGTTAACACTATATTGTACTATAAAAGAGAGCTTTCGTTGTGGAATAAATTAGAAGTTTTTTGGTTACTGACAAGACGGTCTCATGTGTGATTACTTGTAACCAATGCTTCTCCAGGCCTGAGGAGACAGAATGAGTGAGAGAGAATTTAGACCAGGGGTCTAAAGGGTCAACAGAACCAACAGTGCCTTCCACACTCCCCCCGGGACACGCATTGTGCATGCTCTGTGACTGCTGTGTGCTTTGGACACAGTAGATCACAGATCAAGGTAAAGGGCCAATCACAGTAGCCCTTTACCAATGATCAGCTTTGTTCAATCACAACTTAACCGTAGACCCAAGTGTCGTAGTACCATATTACTGTAGACTGTATAATGTCATATAGATGGAATTTCTTGTTACAATTTTCAAATGAACCTCCAATGTGTAGATCAAACAAGATGTAGCTTATCCAAGATCAATACAATGGTTCCAAAGTCTCAGGTCCAATTGTATTTCAACAGGTATCTGTATGAACAGTATCCTCAAAACAAGCCTTTCAATGGCCAATAGTTATAATCTCATCACACTGCCACACCGTCATGGACATGTGATCCACCTAGATGACAGCAGAAACTCTACATTACACCTGCTGGCCAGTAAAGAATGTTTTCCAAGTAGAGCGTACTACCAGCTGATACAAGACACCAATCTGATCACCTTTAACTGAGGAAGTAGCAATTTACACGCTTTATTCAGTGAAATAAAATACCGGTAATTGGATCTTTTACTAAAGCAGACGACTCGTGCCTATCCTTTGAACAACCACATTGGGCAACTCTGCCAATCGAACTATCAACAGGCCCTCTTAGGCGCGGACTCTTCCTACCAATTTGTTCAACCACCTGGGAACCCCACAGAGCACTAAGGATTGGAAAGCCCGAGGCATAGACAGTGACCACATTGACCCTGCGTGGAGACAGTTCTTCTCCACCCACGCACTAGGAAGGCTGTATTTTCCCCCTTTGCCGGGTGACTGCAGCCTCAACAGCTGTAAGTCTATTTTGACCCTTTCTTCTTTAATTCAGAAGCAAGGATAAAATGATTCCACAATAAAGGGCTCTCCTGCCTTTCTATCTTTTCTTTTCGGTAGACACTCTGAAATTTACCAATTTATCTTCAGGATCCTCCGAACCACAATCTACCATCATACCCCAGACTCTATTCTGGGTTGAATGACACCAGGCAAAAATTAAGTATTGCAGGGGAGAGCTTTGCATTGAAAGTGAGAATTGCAGTGAAATCTGTTTTTTTTGGTTTCACAACCTCCAGGGAGTTGAAGTCCAGAGTTGGGCTTTAACATCAGCTATATAAAGCACACTTCTTCTTTTCCCAGAACATGCAGTCTAAGCAGAATAAACAGCACTGTTAATGATTATACCTAAAGTCAACAACTAAGTCCACATTGTCATCTCCAACCGTATGTTCACTGCCAGCTGACATGTGCAGAGAGCAATGATCCTTGACTATTGCATCCTTGCAGAAGTGTGATTGACAGCCGGGCTTCACCTTCTCTATTCTATGAAAGAGCCAAACAAGTAAAATCCAGTGAGGAGTAATGAGGTAACAAGGTCTCCAAGTACAGGCTGGAGCTGAGCTTCTGTTTATTAATTATGCACCGGTAAGTTGTTTCTAAGCTAAATGGTTTGTATTTGGCAATGGCTTCAGAAAAATTGTTAAGGCAACAGGAATTCAGTATAAATGGTGAATGCTTGTGAGCTATTATGAAATGAGGTGTTCAATATGTGACTTTAGATGTCCTTATTTCTCACGTGAGGTTCGCTGGCACTTGCACTGACTCATATGCTAGTGTATATATAATATTTTCAAAATAGATAGTGCCGCGCTCCCATGTACCAATATGTATATCTTATACTTTCAAAGTGCTAATGAATAGCTTTCAAGATACTGCATGTATCAAACAATTATTACTAGTGACTCAAAACATCATTGTGAATATTAATCTTCATGCAAGTGACATTAATAACTGATAATCCTAAGGTGATAGTGCCTATTAAAGTACAGTGATATACAAATCAGAAATACTCCTCTATTCTACTGTGATCCTTATATTTATATTGTGCAAACACATATATATTATGTGCACGTGCTTATGATATATTCAATAAAAAAAAAAAAAAAAAAAAAAAAAAAAAGTCTTTCAAAATAAATGTGCAGGTGGATTCTTGGTTCCCTCTCGCCGAGTGCTTAATGGTCTCCCTATGTGCTCACCTCTATATTTGCCTGAATAAATCCAGGCAAATACACTTTTTATCCTTCCAGGATAGATGGGATGGAATGATGCTCTTGAATTATCTCAGAAGGTGGATGTGGATTTATATTTGTTCTCCTGTAGTTGCTCATGAGTGGGTATACTGACCATCTCTCTGAGGATCTCCCAATTCCCCTCCTGGGGCTGTTTCCTTTTCCAGTCCTCCTTATATCAGCTCAAAGGGTGTTGTTCAATTGAGAAAGGAAGACAAACAGACCATAGTGTCTTATCCTTGTGCAAAAAGGGGGTTTATTGCTGCCAGTTGCACAGTAGTATACAATTGTAGTCCAGCATAAATGTGCTCTGCCTCTGTTCCTGCAGTGCTGTCTACCTGTGTCTGTATTCAGATCACCGAGCCTCTCCAGTGCAATGTCGTGACGTCAGAGCCCCTCCCCTACGCGTATCGTCACAGGGTCACGTGACTTCATCAGGGGGAATGATTAGATGCCACGACTATGCTAATACTCCTATTTATATCTCTCGGCCGCCTTTTTACTGGAGCCCAATGGGCGCGGCCATTTTCCCAGTGATTTTCTTAAACTCTATGTATGGTGAGTGTTTACACCTGTGTGTCTACTCAAATTATAACGTGATATCTGTCTGCCAGACATTGCTAACTGGGTCAGCTGTGATCTGTCTCTTGCTCTGCAGTTTCTAAACAGTGGCTGTTGGCTATACATTATATTGCTGAAAGTATACCTATTAGGCTAAATTAAAACCATGTTTTATTAATAATACAATATTAAAAATATAAAATTCAAAATTATAAATTTAACCAATAAAATAAAATAAAAAAATATTTTTTTAAAAATCAAATAATAAAAGATAATAAAAAAATAAATAATAGAAAACGCATGTATGTTACTTCTCAAGTAACCTATTTGTCATTAATTATCTAATTCCTTCAATTTTGAGATATTATTTAACTTACATCTTTCTTTACATCTGGGTTTTGATTTTGTATTTAAGAAGGTATTACTTGAGGATATGATACTTGATATAACTTACATGCGTTTTGTGCTAGTCATAAATTCTCTAATTCTACCCTAAACTCACTCCACATATTCCTAAATTCATGTCAGATACATTACTTCAATCCCCAATCTATATATATTCAACGCCTCAAAGTTAGATTGGGAACTATTTCTATACTTATTTGTTACTAATAAAGCATGTAAGGTCAAACTCCTTATTTAACCCATTGGGAGCCAGACAGCCCATTTCATAGATCCACTTCGATTCTTTCTTGCTAATTTCCCTTATCAGGTTATCTCCCCTCCAGTGTTGTACATGTTTTTCTACACCCCAGAACTCTAATTTTCTTGCATCTTTATTGTGGTATTTTTTGAAATGCTGCGATAAGTGGTGATACTTGTATCCTCTGTTTATATTATATACATGTTCTTTTATTCTTTCCCTTAACATCCTTTTCGTGCGTCCAATGTAGATGAGATTACATGGGCATTTGAGGGCATAGATAACCCCTCTTGTATCACATGATATAAATTGCTGGATGGTGTATTCCTTTTCATTTAGGGGGTTCTGAAATGTAAATCTTCTCCTGGGGTTATTTTTCAGTCTGATGCAACTATAGCATCTACCACAGGTATAAAACCCTTTTCCTTGAAAAAAACTTATTTGTTGATGTTTAACAGGTGGTGCTATTATACTCTTCACCACTTTGTCCCTAATATTTGGAGCTTTTGTATATATAAACCTAGGTATTGTGGGAATATTATTTTTCAGGTGCTTATCTAATGCTAAGATCTTCCAATGTTTCTTTATTATGTTTTGTATTGATTTATACTGGGTATTATAACTCAACACTACCGCCAATTCCTCCTTTTCAGTATTCTCTTTATGTTTGTCTGCTATTAATACATTACGGTCCATAAGGCCTATTTGCTCCCTTTCTTTTTGTATTATTTCTTTCTTATATCCTTTATCAATAAATCTTTCTGATATTATTCCACTTTGTTCTACATAGTCTTTCATGTTTGTACAGTTCCTTTTTAATCTAATAAATTGGCCTCTAGGGATATTGCTTAGCCACGCTTTATGATGGCAGCTATCTATGGGGATATATGAGTTTCTATCAACAGATTTGAAATGATTCTTGGTATACAATTGTAATCCCTCTTTGTAGATTTGAATGTCTAAAAAATTAATAGAAGTTTCATGTATGTCATAGCTCAGTTTTATATTGGCTTCATTCATATTTAAATCGTTATAAAATTTCTCAAGTTCTACCTTTTCTCCACTCCATATCACCAAGAGGTCATCAATATACCTTTTGTATATTTTTATTCCTGGGTTCTTATTTTTGAACACTGATTCATCTTCCCATTTTGCCATATAAAGATTAGCGATGCTAGGGGCGAATTTAGCGCCCATAGCAACTCCTTTCCTTTGTGAATAGTATGTATTACCATACCAAAAATAATTATGAGTAAGGCAGAACTTTATACACCTTATGATGAATCTGTTGTGTCTGGTGGTGTTATTTCCATATTTATTAAGTGCCCATATAGCTGCTTCTATAGCCCCCTGATGGTCTATGTTAGTATACAGTGCTGCTACATCTGCTGTACTTAAAAGCGTGTTTTTATCTGTCAGTGTATCCTTAATTTCTTGTATCACATGTTTTGTATCCCTTAGATATGCTGTAGTTTTAGTGACCAATGGTTGTAGATGATAATCTACATATTCACCTAACCTCGCTGTGAGTGAATCTATTCCATTAATGATGGGCCTACCTGGCGGGTTGGTGTTGTCTTTGTGAATTTTCGGAACTGAATACATGATAGGTAGCCTACATACTGATGGTATTAGATATTGATGTTCTTTCTCATTAATAACTCCTTTCTTTTTCCCTTTTGTGACTAGTTTGATAAGCTGTTTCTTATATTCCTTAATAGGATTACTGATAAGCACTTCATATGTGTCTCTGTCATTAAGCATATCTGCCATTACTGATTCATAATAAATCCTTGATTGTATCACTATACCCCCTCCTTTGTCTGCTGGGCGTATTATTATGTCATCCCTCTTTTTCAATGAATCTAAACCTCTCTTTAAATTCACCTCTATTTTAGGTTTTTTAATTTTGAGAGATTCTAAATCTTGTAATACCATTTGTTTAAATGTGTCTATATATTTATTATCTCCAATCTGGGGATTAAACACTGATTTGTTTTTAAGTTGGCTATGCATAGTATTTTCTGTTGCTTCTGTGTTGTGTGTAATGGGGTTGTTGGCATAATACTTTTTAAGATTGAGTTTCCTGATCAATTTCTGAATGCTTACATATGTATCAAATTTATTTAATCCCTTTTGTGGGGCATACTTAAGACCCTTGCTAAGCGCATGTGTTTCTTCTTCTGTAAGGGGTAATCCACTGATATTGAAAATGCCTTCTCCCTTTAATTCCTTCTTCTTTTTTTGTTGTGACCTTCTTCCTCCTCTTTTCCCTCTCTTTCTTGTGTGTGTTGTGCTTCTTCTTCCCTCCCCCCTTGGGGATTCAAATCCCATCCTAAAAAAGGATTGGGGAGGGGTGAGTTGAATTCTTCCCTTTCCAGGGGTGAGTACCTGTTTTGTGTGGGTACTTGGTAGGGTTTGTTCATTACTGGGTATTGTGCTTGGTATTGTGCTTGGTATTGTGGCCTTTGTGGTTTAGGATAATATGGGCCTCTATTATAATCAGGTCTCCCATAGTATTCTTGTGTGTAATATCCTTGGGGGCCTCTCTGGTTGTGGCCTCTGTTGCCATTATAATATGGTTTCCCTCCTTGATATGGTTGAATCTGTGGGGGTCTATATGGTCCCGGATTATAATATGGTGGTCTCCAATTGTTGGGGTTCCCTCCTTTATACTGTGAATGTCCCTTATTATCTTTATTGGGTGTTTTGAACCCTATTGCTTTTTTAGGGGGTGGTTTCTCATTGGTTTTCACTGGTGTAGATTCTGTGGATTTGATCTCATTGGAATTAGGGTTAGTCTGCCATTTGAATACTGATTTTTGTTGGTAATCCTGGCTTACCCTTTGAAATTTTTTCTTTTTCTTATTCTTAATTTCTGTGTCTTTTTTCTGGACATTTTTATTCAACTGGGATAAGTATTTTGTAAACTCTGGGTGATCTTTGATGATCTCTACCTTATTTTGGTACTCCTTTATTACTTTTTCTATTTTTCTCATTTTTCTTTGTTTTCTTTTTATTAGGAATTGTAAAACCTCCATTCCTTTTTCACTAAAGAAATTGTACCATTCTTCCCTATCCCCCTCCTCCAATAAACCATCATTGATAGGTAATTCCCATCTAAGCTTCCTCGGGATCATTCTTTCTTTTATATATTTTTCCATGGTGGCTATATCCCACCAAATATTAATTTTCTTCTCCATAAGGCTCCCTAATTTTCTAAATGTATTATTAATTCCTGGATCCTCCTGTTCTTCTCCTAGAAATATATTGTTAAGATCTAGTTCTCTGTTCTCCAAGAATGTGAAAACCTCCATAATTTCTACTAACAAGTGATAAATGAGTGTGAATAAATATAAATGGTGAATGCTTGTGAGCTATTATGAAATGAGGTGTTCAATATGTGACTTTAGATGTCCTTATTTCTCACGTGAGGTTCGCTGGCACTTGCACTGACTCATATGCTAGTGTATATATAATATTTTCAAAATAGATAGTGCCGCGCTCCCATGTACCAATATGTATATCTTATACTTTCAAAGTGCTAATGAATAGCTTTCAAGATACTGCATGTATCAAACAATTATTACTAGTGACTCAAAACATCATTGTGAATATTAATCTTCATGCAAGTGACATTAATAACTGATAATCCTAAGGTGATAGTGCCTATTAAAGTACAGTGATATACAAATCAGAAATACTCCTCTATTCTACTGTGATCCTTATATTTATATTGTGCAAACACATATATATTATGTGCACGTGCTTATGATATATTCAATAAAAAAAAAAAAAAAAAAAAAAAAAAAAAAAAAAAAGTCTTTCAAAATAAATGTGCAGGTGGATTCTTGGTTCCCTCTCGCCGAGTGCTTAATGGTCTCCCTATGTGCTCACCTCTATATTTGCCTGAATAAATCCAGGCAAATACACTTTTTATCCTTCCAGGATAGATGGGATGGAATGATGCTCTTGAATTATCTCAGAAGGTGGATGTGGATTTATATTTGTTCTCCTGTAGTTGCTCATGAGTGGGTATACTGACCATCTCTCTGAGGATCTCCCAATTCCCCTCCTGGGGCTGTTTCCTTTTCCAGTCCTCCTTATATCAGCTCAAAGGGTGTTGTTCAATTGAGAAAGGAAGACAAACAGACCATAGTGTCTTATCCTTGTGCAAAAAGGGGGTTTATTGCTGCCAGTTGCACAGTAGTATACAATTGTAGTCCAGCATAAATGTGCTCTGCCTCTGTTCCTGCAGTGCTGTCTACCTGTGTCTGTATTCAGATCACCGAGCCTCTCCAGTGCAATGTCGTGACGTCAGAGCCCCTCCCCTACGCGTATCGTCACAGGGTCACGTGACTTCATCAGGGGGAATGATTAGATGCCACGACTATGCTAATACTCCTATTTATATCTCTCGGCCGCCTTTTTACTGGAGCCCAATGGGCGCGGCCATTTTCCCAGTGATTTTCTTAAACTCTATGTATGGTGAGTGTTTACACCTGTGTGTCTACTCAAATTATAACGTGATATCTGTCTGCCAGACATTGCTAACTGGGTCAGCTGTGATCTGTCTCTTGCTCTGCAGTTTCTAAACAGTGGCTGTTGGCTATACATTATATTGCTGAAAGTATACCTATTAGGCTAAATTAAAACCATGTTTTATTAATAATACAATATTAAAAATATAAAATTCAAAATTATAAATTTAACCAATAAAATAAAATAAAAAAATATTTTTTTAAAAATCAAATAATAAAAGATAATAAAAAAATAAATAATAGAAAACGCATGTATGTTACTTCTCAAGTAACCTATTTGTCATTAATTATCTAATTCCTTCAATTTTGAGATATTATTTAACTTACATCTTTCTTTACATCTGGGTTTTGATTTTGTATTTAAGAAGGTATTACTTGAGGATATGATACTTGATATAACTTACATGCGTTTTGTGCTAGTCATAAATTCTCTAATTCTACCCTAAACTCACTCCACATATTCCTAAATTCATGTCAGATACATTACTTCAATCCCCAATCTATATATATTCAACGCCTCAAAGTTAGATTGGGAACTATTTCTATACTTATTTGTTACTAATAAAGCATGTAAGGTCAAACTCCTTATTTAACCCATTGGGAGCCAGACAGCCCATTTCATAGATCCACTTCGATTCTTTCTTGCTAATTTCCCTTATCAGGTTATCTCCCCTCCAGTGTTGTACATGTTTTTCTACACCCCAGAACTCTAATTTTCTTGCATCTTTATTGTGGTATTTTTTGAAATGCTGCGATAAGTGGTGATACTTGTATCCTCTGTTTATATTATATACATGTTCTTTTATTCTTTCCCTTAACATCCTTTTCGTGCGTCCAATGTAGATGAGATTACATGGGCATTTGAGGGCATAGATAACCCCTCTTGTATCACATGATATAAATTGCTGGATGGTGTATTCCTTTTCATTTAGGGGGTTCTGAAATGTAAATCTTCTCCTGGGGTTATTTTTCAGTCTGATGCAACTATAGCATCTACCACAGGTATAAAACCCTTTTCCTTGAAAAAAACTTATTTGTTGATGTTTAACAGGTGGTGCTATTATACTCTTCACCACTTTGTCCCTAATATTTGGAGCTTTTGTATATATAAACCTAGGTATTGTGGGAATATTATTTTTCAGGTGCTTATCTAATGCTAAGATCTTCCAATGTTTCTTTATTATGTTTTGTATTGATTTATACTGGGTATTATAACTCAACACTACCGCCAATTCCTCCTTTTCAGTATTCTCTTTATGTTTGTCTGCTATTAATACATTACGGTCCATAAGGCCTATTTGCTCCCTTTCTTTTTGTATTATTTCTTTCTTATATCCTTTATCAATAAATCTTTCTGATATTATTCCACTTTGTTCTACATAGTCTTTCATGTTTGTACAGTTCCTTTTTAATCTAATAAATTGGCCTCTAGGGATATTGCTTAGCCACGCTTTATGATGGCAGCTATCTATGGGGATATATGAGTTTCTATCAACAGATTTGAAATGATTCTTGGTATACAATTGTAATCCCTCTTTGTAGATTTGAATGTCTAAAAAATTAATAGAAGTTTCATGTATGTCATAGCTCAGTTTTATATTGGCTTCATTCATATTTAAATCGTTATAAAATTTCTCAAGTTCTACCTTTTCTCCACTCCATATCACCAAGAGGTCATCAATATACCTTTTGTATATTTTTATTCCTGGGTTCTTATTTTTGAACACTGATTCATCTTCCCATTTTGCCATATAAAGATTAGCGATGCTAGGGGCGAATTTAGCGCCCATAGCAACTCCTTTCCTTTGTGAATAGTATGTATTACCATACCAAAAATAATTATGAGTAAGGCAGAACTTTATACACCTTATGATGAATCTGTTGTGTCTGGTGGTGTTATTTCCATATTTATTAAGTGCCCATATAGCTGCTTCTATAGCCCCCTGATGGTCTATGTTAGTATACAGTGCTGCTACATCTGCTGTACTTAAAAGCGTGTTTTTATCTGTCAGTGTATCCTTAATTTCTTGTATCACATGTTTTGTATCCCTTAGATATGCTGTAGTTTTAGTGACCAATGGTTGTAGATGATAATCTACATATTCACCTAACCTCGCTGTGAGTGAATCTATTCCATTAATGATGGGCCTACCTGGCGGGTTGGTGTTGTCTTTGTGAATTTTCGGAACTGAATACATGATAGGTAGCCTACATACTGATGGTATTAGATATTGATGTTCTTTCTCATTAATAACTCCTTTCTTTTTCCCTTTTGTGACTAGTTTGATAAGCTGTTTCTTATATTCCTTAATAGGATTACTGATAAGCACTTCATATGTGTCTCTGTCATTAAGCATATCTGCCATTACTGATTCATAATAAATCCTTGATTGTATCACTATACCCCCTCCTTTGTCTGCTGGGCGTATTATTATGTCATCCCTCTTTTTCAATGAATCTAAACCTCTCTTTAAATTCACCTCTATTTTAGGTTTTTTAATTTTGAGAGATTCTAAATCTTGTAATACCATTTGTTTAAATGTGTCTATATATTTATTATCTCCAATCTGGGGATTAAACACTGATTTGTTTTTAAGTTGGCTATGCATAGTATTTTCTGTTGCTTCTGTGTTGTGTGTAATGGGGTTGTTGGCATAATACTTTTTAAGATTGAGTTTCCTGATCAATTTCTGAATGCTTACATATGTATCAAATTTATTTAATCCCTTTTGTGGGGCATACTTAAGACCCTTGCTAAGCGCATGTGTTTCTTCTTCTGTAAGGGGTAATCCACTGATATTGAAAATGCCTTCTCCCTTTAATTCCTTCTTCTTTTTTTGTTGTGACCTTCTTCCTCCTCTTTTCCCTCTCTTTCTTGTGTGTGTTGTGCTTCTTCTTCCCTCCCCCCTTGGGGATTCAAATCCCATCCTAAAAAAGGATTGGGGAGGGGTGAGTTGAATTCTTCCCTTTCCAGGGGTGAGTACCTGTTTTGTGTGGGTACTTGGTAGGGTTTGTTCATTACTGGGTATTGTGCTTGGTATTGTGCTTGGTATTGTGGCCTTTGTGGTTTAGGATAATATGGGCCTCTATTATAATCAGGTCTCCCATAGTATTCTTGTGTGTAATATCCTTGGGGGCCTCTCTGGTTGTGGCCTCTGTTGCCATTATAATATGGTTTCCCTCCTTGATATGGTTGAATCTGTGGGGGTCTATATGGTCCCGGATTATAATATGGTGGTCTCCAATTGTTGGGGTTCCCTCCTTTATACTGTGAATGCCCCTTATTATCTTTATTGGGTGTTTTGAACCCTATTGCTTTTTTAGGGGGTGGTTTCTCATTGGTTTTCACTGGTGTAGATTCTGTGGATTTGATCTCATTGGAATTAGGGTTAGTCTGCCATTTGAATACTGATTTTTGTTGGTAATCCTGGCTTACCCTTTGAAATTTTTTCTTTTTCTTATTCTTAATTTCTGTGTCTTTTTTCTGGACATTTTTATTCAACTGGGATAAGTATTTTGTAAACTCTGGGTGATCTTTGATGATCTCTACCTTATTTTGGTACTCCTTTATTACTTTTTCTATTTTTCTCATTTTTCTTTGTTTTCTTTTTATTAGGAATTGTAAAACCTCCATTCCTTTTTCACTAAAGAAATTGTACCATTCTTCCCTATCCCCCTCCTCCAATAAACCATCATTGATAGGTAATTCCCATCTAAGCTTCCTCGGGATCATTCTTTCTTTTATATATTTTTCCATGGTGGCTATATCCCACCAAATATTAATTTTCTTCTCCATAAGGCTCCCTAATTTTCTAAATGTATTATTAATTCCTGGATCCTCCTGTTCTTCTCCTAGAAATATATTGTTAAGATCTAGTTCTCTGTTCTCCAAGAATGTGAAAACCTCCATAATTTCTACTAACAAGTGATAAATGAGTGTGAATAAATATAAATGGTGAATGCTTGTGAGCTATTATGAAATGAGGTGTTCAATATGTGACTTTAGATGTCCTTATTTCTCACGTGAGGTTCGCTGGCACTTGCACTGACTCATATGCTAGTGTATATATAATATTTTCAAAATAGATAGTGCCGCGCTCCCATGTACCAATATGTATATCTTATACTTTCAAAGTGCTAATGAATAGCTTTCAAGATACTGCATGTATCAAACAATTATTACTAGTGACTCAAAACATCATTGTGAATATTAATCTTCATGCAAGTGACATTAATAACTGATAATCCTAAGGTGATAGTGCCTATTAAAGTACAGTGATATACAAATCAGAAATACTCCTCTATTCTACTGTGATCCTTATATTTATATTGTGCAAACACATATATATTATGTGCACGTGCTTATGATATATTCAATAAAAAAAAAAAAAAAAAAAAAAAAAAAAAAAAAAAGTCTTTCAAAATAAATGTGCAGGTGGATTCTTGGTTCCCTCTCGCCGAGTGCTTAATGGTCTCCCTATGTGCTCACCTCTATATTTGCCTGAATAAATCCAGGCAAATACACTTTTTATCCTTCCAGGATAGATGGGATGGAATGATGCTCTTGAATTATCTCAGAAGGTGGATGTGGATTTATATTTGTTCTCCTGTAGTTGCTCATGAGTGGGTATACTGACCATCTCTCTGAGGATCTCCCAATTCCCCTCCTGGGGCTGTTTCCTTTTCCAGTCCTCCTTATATCAGCTCAAAGGGTGTTGTTCAATTGAGAAAGGAAGACAAACAGACCATAGTGTCTTATCCTTGTGCAAAAAGGGGGTTTATTGCTGCCAGTTGCACAGTAGTATACAATTGTAGTCCAGCATAAATGTGCTCTGCCTCTGTTCCTGCAGTGCTGTCTACCTGTGTCTGTATTCAGATCACCGAGCCTCTCCAGTGCAATGTCGTGACGTCAGAGCCCCTCCCCTACGCGTATCGTCACAGGGTCACGTGACTTCATCAGGGGGAATGATTAGATGCCACGACTATGCTAATACTCCTATTTATATCTCTCGGCCGCCTTTTTACTGGAGCCCAATGGGCGCGGCCATTTTCCCAGTGATTTTCTTAAACTCTATGTATGGTGAGTGTTTACACCTGTGTGTCTACTCAAATTATAACGTGATATCTGTCTGCCAGACATTGCTAACTGGGTCAGCTGTGATCTGTCTCTTGCTCTGCAGTTTCTAAACAGTGGCTGTTGGCTATACATTATATTGCTGAAAGTATACCTATTAGGCTAAATTAAAACCATGTTTTATTAATAATACAATATTAAAAATATAAAATTCAAAATTATAAATTTAACCAATAAAATAAAATAAAAAAATATTTTTTTAAAAATCAAATAATAAAAGATAATAAAAAAATAAATAATAGAAAACGCATGTATGTTACTTCTCAAGTAACCTATTTGTCATTAATTATCTAATTCCTTCAATTTTGAGATATTATTTAACTTACATCTTTCTTTACATCTGGGTTTTGATTTTGTATTTAAGAAGGTATTACTTGAGGATATGATACTTGATATAACTTACATGCGTTTTGTGCTAGTCATAAATTCTCTAATTCTACCCTAAACTCACTCCACATATTCCTAAATTCATGTCAGATACATTACTTCAATCCCCAATCTATATATATTCAACGCCTCAAAGTTAGATTGGGAACTATTTCTATACTTATTTGTTACTAATAAAGCATGTAAGGTCAAACTCCTTATTTAACCCATTGGGAGCCAGACAGCCCATTTCATAGATCCACTTCGATTCTTTCTTGCTAATTTCCCTTATCAGGTTATCTCCCCTCCAGTGTTGTACATGTTTTTCTACACCCCAGAACTCTAATTTTCTTGCATCTTTATTGTGGTATTTTTTGAAATGCTGCGATAAGTGGTGATACTTGTATCCTCTGTTTATATTATATACATGTTCTTTTATTCTTTCCCTTAACATCCTTTTCGTGCGTCCAATGTAGATGAGATTACATGGGCATTTGAGGGCATAGATAACCCCTCTTGTATCACATGATATAAATTGCTGGATGGTGTATTCCTTTTCATTTAGGGGGTTCTGAAATGTAAATCTTCTCCTGGGGTTATTTTTCAGTCTGATGCAACTATAGCATCTACCACAGGTATAAAACCCTTTTCCTTGAAAAAAACTTATTTGTTGATGTTTAACAGGTGGTGCTATTATACTCTTCACCACTTTGTCCCTAATATTTGGAGCTTTTGTATATATAAACCTAGGTATTGTGGGAATATTATTTTTCAGGTGCTTATCTAATGCTAAGATCTTCCAATGTTTCTTTATTATGTTTTGTATTGATTTATACTGGGTATTATAACTCAACACTACCGCCAATTCCTCCTTTTCAGTATTCTCTTTATGTTTGTCTGCTATTAATACATTACGGTCCATAAGGCCTATTTGCTCCCTTTCTTTTTGTATTATTTCTTTCTTATATCCTTTATCAATAAATCTTTCTGATATTATTCCACTTTGTTCTACATAGTCTTTCATGTTTGTACAGTTCCTTTTTAATCTAATAAATTGGCCTCTAGGGATATTGCTTAGCCACGCTTTATGATGGCAGCTATCTATGGGGATATATGAGTTTCTATCAACAGATTTGAAATGATTCTTGGTATACAATTGTAATCCCTCTTTGTAGATTTGAATGTCTAAAAAATTAATAGAAGTTTCATGTATGTCATAGCTCAGTTTTATATTGGCTTCATTCATATTTAAATCGTTATAAAATTTCTCAAGTTCTACCTTTTCTCCACTCCATATCACCAAGAGGTCATCAATATACCTTTTGTATATTTTTATTCCTGGGTTCTTATTTTTGAACACTGATTCATCTTCCCATTTTGCCATATAAAGATTAGCGATGCTAGGGGCGAATTTAGCGCCCATAGCAACTCCTTTCCTTTGTGAATAGTATGTATTACCATACCAAAAATAATTATGAGTAAGGCAGAACTTTATACACCTTATGATGAATCTGTTGTGTCTGGTGGTGTTATTTCCATATTTATTAAGTGCCCATATAGCTGCTTCTATAGCCCCCTGATGGTCTATGTTAGTATACAGTGCTGCTACATCTGCTGTACTTAAAAGCGTGTTTTTATCTGTCAGTGTATCCTTAATTTCTTGTATCACATGTTTTGTATCCCTTAGATATGCTGTAGTTTTAGTGACCAATGGTTGTAGATGATAATCTACATATTCACCTAACCTCGCTGTGAGTGAATCTATTCCATTAATGATGGGCCTACCTGGCGGGTTGGTGTTGTCTTTGTGAATTTTCGGAACTGAATACATGATAGGTAGCCTACATACTGATGGTATTAGATATTGATGTTCTTTCTCATTAATAACTCCTTTCTTTTTCCCTTTTGTGACTAGTTTGATAAGCTGTTTCTTATATTCCTTAATAGGATTACTGATAAGCACTTCATATGTGTCTCTGTCATTAAGCATATCTGCCATTACTGATTCATAATAAATCCTTGATTGTATCACTATACCCCCTCCTTTGTCTGCTGGGCGTATTATTATGTCATCCCTCTTTTTCAATGAATCTAAACCTCTCTTTAAATTCACCTCTATTTTAGGTTTTTTAATTTTGAGAGATTCTAAATCTTGTAATACCATTTGTTTAAATGTGTCTATATATTTATTATCTCCAATCTGGGGATTAAACACTGATTTGTTTTTAAGTTGGCTATGCATAGTATTTTCTGTTGCTTCTGTGTTGTGTGTAATGGGGTTGTTGGCATAATACTTTTTAAGATTGAGTTTCCTGATCAATTTCTGAATGCTTACATATGTATCAAATTTATTTAATCCCTTTTGTGGGGCATACTTAAGACCCTTGCTAAGCGCATGTGTTTCTTCTTCTGTAAGGAATTAAGGAATATAAGAAACAGCTTATCAAACTAGTCACAAAAGGGAAAAAGAAAGGAGTTATTAATGAGAAAGAACATCAATATCTAATACCATCAGTATGTAGGCTACCTATCATGTATTCAGTTCCGAAAATTCACAAAGACAACACCAACCCGCCAGGTAGGCCCATCATTAATGGAATAGATTCACTCACAGCGAGGTTAGGTGAATATGTAGATTATCATCTACAACCATTGGTCACTAAAACTACAGCATATCTAAGGGATACAAAACATGTGATACAAGAAATTAAGGATACACTGACAGATAAAAACACGCTTTTAAGTACAGCAGATGTAGCAGCACTGTATACTAACATAGACCATCAGGGGGCTATAGAAGCAGCTATATGGGCACTTAATAAATATGGAAATAACACCACCAGACACAACAGATTCATCATAAGGTGTATAAAGTTCTGCCTTACTCATAATTATTTTTGGTATGGTAATACATACTATTCACAAAGGAAAGGAGTTGCTATGGGCGCTAAATTCGCCCCTAGCATCGCTAATCTTTATATGGCAAAATGGGAAGATGAATCAGTGTTCAAAAATAAGAACCCAGGAATAAAAATATACAAAAGGTATATTGATGACCTCTTGGTGATATGGAGTGGAGAAAAGGTAGAACTTGAGAAATTTTATAACGATTTAAATATGAATGAAGCCAATATAAAACTGAGCTATGACATACATGAAACTTCTATTAATTTTTTAGACATTCAAATCTACAAAGAGGGATTACAATTGTATACCAAGAATCATTTCAAATCTGTTGATAGAAACTCATATATCCCCATAGATAGCTGCCATCATAAAGCGTGGCTAAGCAATATCCCTAGAGGCCAATTTATTAGATTAAAAAGGAACTGTACAAACATGAAAGACTATGTAGAACAAAGTGGAATAATATCAGAAAGATTTATTGATAAAGGATATAAGAAAGAAATAATACAAAAAGAAAGGGAGCAAATAGGCCTTATGGACCGTAATGTATTAATAGCAGACAAACATAAAGAGAATACTGAAAAGGAGGAATTGGCGGTAGTGTTGAGTTATAATACCCAGTATAAATCAATACAAAACATAATAAAGAAACATTGGAAGATCTTAGCATTAGATAAGCACCTGAAAAATAATATTCCCACAATACCTAGGTTTATATATACAAAAGCTCCAAATATTAGGGACAAAGTGGTGAAGAGTATAATAGCACCACCTGTTAAACATCAACAAATAAGTTTTTTTCAAGGAAAAGGGTTTTATACCTGTGGTAGATGCTATAGTTGCATCAGACTGAAAAATAACCCCAGGAGAAGATTTACATTTCAGAACCCCCTAAATGAAAAGGAATACACCATCCAGCAATTTATATCATGTGATACAAGAGGGGTTATCTATGCCCTCAAATGCCCATGTAATCTCATCTACATTGGACGCACGAAAAGGATGTTAAGGGAAAGAATAAAAGAACATGTATATAATATAAACAGAGGATACAAGTATCACCACTTATCGCAGCATTTCAAAAAATACCACAATAAAGATGCAAGAAAATTAGAGTTCTGGGGTGTAGAAAAACATGTACAACACTGGAGGGGAGATAACCTGATAAGGGAAATTAGCAAGAAAGAATCGAAGTGGATCTATGAAATGGGCTGTCTGGCTCCCAATGGGTTAAATAAGGAGTTTGACCTTACATGCTTTATTAGTAACAAATAAGTATAGAAATAGTTCCCAATCTAACTTTGAGGCGTTGAATATATATAGATTGGGGATTGAAGTAATGTATCTGACATGAATTTAGGAATATGTGGAGTGAGTTTAGGGTAGAATTAGAGAATTTATGACTAGCACAAAACGCATGTAAGTTATATCAAGTATCATATCCTCAAGTAATACCTTCTTAAATACAAAATCAAAACCCAGATGTAAAGAAAGATGTAAGTTAAATAATATCTCAAAATTGAAGGAATTAGATAATTAATGACAAATAGGTTACTTGAGAAGTAACATACATGCGTTTTCTATTATTTATTTTTTTATTATCTTTTATTATTTGATTTTTAAAAAAATATTTTTTTATTTTATTTTATTGGTTAAATTTATAATTTTGAATTTTATATTTTTAATATTGTATTATTAATAAAACATGGTTTTAATTTAGCCTAATAGGTATACTTTCAGCAATATAATGTATAGCCAACAGCCACTGTTTAGAAACTGCAGAGCAAGAGACAGATCACAGCTGACCCAGTTAGCAATGTCTGGCAGACAGATATCACGTTATAATTTGAGTAGACACACAGGTGTAAACACTCACCATACATAGAGTTTAAGAAAATCACTGGGAAAATGGCCGCGCCCATTGGGCTCCAGTAAAAAGGCGGCCGAGAGATATAAATAGGAGTATTAGCATAGTCGTGGCATCTAATCATTCCCCCTGATGAAGTCACGTGACCCTGTGACGATACGCGTAGGGGAGGGGCTCTGACGTCACGACATTGCACTGGAGAGGCTCGGTGATCTGAATACAGACACAGGTAGACAGCACTGCAGGAACAGAGGCAGAGCACATTTATGCTGGACTACAATTGTATACTACTGTGCAACTGGCAGCAATAAACCCCCTTTTTGCACAAGGATAAGACACTATGGTCTGTTTGTCTTCCTTTCTCAATTGAACACCACCCTTTGAGCTGATATAAGGAGGACTGGAAAAGGAAACAGCCCCAGGAGGGGAATTGGGAGATCCTCAGAGAGATGGTCAGTATACCCACTCATGAGCAACTACAGGAGAACAAATATAAATCCACATCCACCTTCTGAGATAATTCAAGAGCATCATTCCATCCCATCTATCCTGGAAGGATAAAAAGTGTATTTGCCTGGATTTATTCAGGCAAATATAGAGGTGAGCACATAGGGAGACCATTAAGCACTCGGCGAGAGGGAACCAAGAATCCACCTGCACATTTATTTTGAAAGACTTTTTTTTTTTTTTTTTTTTTTTTTTTTTTTTTTATTGAATATATCATAAGCACGTGCACATAATATATATGTGTTTGCACAATATAAATATAAGGATCACAGTAGAATAGAGGAGTATTTCTGATTTGTATATCACTGTACTTTAATAGGCACTATCACCTTAGGATTATCAGTTATTAATGTCACTTGCATGAAGATTAATATTCACAATGATGTTTTGAGTCACTAGTAATAATTGTTTGATACATGCAGTATCTTGAAAGCTATTCATTAGCACTTTGAAAGTATAAGATATACATATTGGTACATGGGAGCGCGGCACTATCTATTTTGAAAATATTATATATACACTAGCATATGAGTCAGTGCAAGTGCCAGCGAACCTCACGTGAGAAATAAGGACATCTAAAGTCACATATTGAACACCTCATTTCATAATAGCTCACAAGCATTCACCATTTATATTTATTCACACTCATTTATCACTTGTTAGTAGAAATTATGGAGGTTTTCACATTCTTGGAGAACAGAGAACTAGATCTTAACAATATATTTCTAGGAGAAGAACAGGAGGATCCAGGAATTAATAATACATTTAGAAAATTAGGGAGCCTTATGGAGAAGAAAATTAATATTTGGTGGGATATAGCCACCATGGAAAAATATATAAAAGAAAGAATGATCCCGAGGAAGCTTAGATGGGAATTACCTATCAATGATGGTTTATTGGAGGAGGGGGATAGGGAAGAATGGTACAATTTCTTTAGTGAAAAAGGAATGGAGGTTTTACAATTCCTAATAAAAAGAAAACAAAGAAAAATGAGAAAAATAGAAAAAGTAATAAAGGAGTACCAAAATAAGGTAGAGATCATCAAAGATCACCCAGAGTTTACAAAATACTTATCCCAGTTGAATAAAAATGTCCAGAAAAAAGACACAGAAATTAAGAATAAGAAAAAGAAAAAATTTCAAAGGGTAAGCCAGGATTACCAACAAAAATCAGTATTCAAATGGCAGACTAACCCTAATTCCAATGAGATCAAATCCACAGAATCTACACCAGTGAAAACCAATGAGAAACCACCCCCTAAAAAAGCAATAGGGTTCAAAACACCCAATAAAGATAATAAGGGACATTCACAGTATAAAGGAGGGAACCCCAACAATTGGAGACCACCATATTATAATCCGGGACCATATAGACCCCCACAGATTCAACCATATCAAGGAGGGAAACCATATTATAATGGCAACAGAGGCCACAACCAGAGAGGCCCCCAAGGATATTACACACAAGAATACTATGGGAGACCTGATTATAATAGAGGCCCATATTATCCTAAACCACAAAGGCCACAATACCAAGCACAATACCAAGCACAATACCCAGTAATGAACAAACCCTACCAAGTACCCACACAAAACAGGTACTCACCCCTGGAAAGGGAAGAATTCAACTCACCCCTCCCCAATCCTTTTTTAGGATGGGATTTGAATCCCCAAGGGGGGAGGGAAGAAGAAGCACAACACACACAAGAAAGAGAGGGAAAAGAGGAGGAAGAAGGTCACAACAAAAAAAGAAGAAGGAATTAAAGGGAGAAGGCATTTTCAATATCAGTGGATTACCCCTTACAGAAGAAGAAACACATGCGCTTAGCAAGGGTCTTAAGTATGCCCCACAAAAGGGATTAAATAAATTTGATACATATGTAAGCATTCAGAAATTGATCAGGAAACTCAATCTTAAAAAGTATTATGCCAACAACCCCATTACACACAACACAGAAGCAACAGAAAATACTATGCATAGCCAACTTAAAAACAAATCAGTGTTTAATCCCCAGATTGGAGATAATAAATATATAGACACATTTAAACAAATGGTATTACAAGATTTAGAATCTCTCAAAATTAAAAAACCTAAAATAGAGGTGAATTTAAAGAGAGGTTTAGATTCATTGAAAAAGAGGGATGACATAATAATACGCCCAGCAGACAAAGGAGGGGGTATAGTGATACAATCAAGGATTTATTATGAATCAGTAATGGCAGATATGCTTAATGACAGAGACACATATGAAGTGCTTATCAGTAATCCTATTAAGGAATATAAGAAACAGCTTATCAAACTAGTCACAAAAGGGAAAAAGAAAGGAGTTATTAATGAGAAAGAACATCAATATCTAATACCATCAGTATGTAGGCTACCTATCATGTATTCAGTTCCGAAAATTCACAAAGACAACACCAACCCGCCAGGTAGGCCCATCATTAATGGAATAGATTCACTCACAGCGAGGTTAGGTGAATATGTAGATTATCATCTACAACCATTGGTCACTAAAACTACAGCATATCTAAGGGATACAAAACATGTGATACAAGAAATTAAGGATACACTGACAGATAAAAACACGCTTTTAAGTACAGCAGATGTAGCAGCACTGTATACTAACATAGACCATCAGGGGGCTATAGAAGCAGCTATATGGGCACTTAATAAATATGGAAATAACACCACCAGACACAACAGATTCATCATAAGGTGTATAAAGTTCTGCCTTACTCATAATTATTTTTGGTATGGTAATACATACTATTCACAAAGGAAAGGAGTTGCTATGGGCGCTAAATTCGCCCCTAGCATCGCTAATCTTTATATGGCAAAATGGGAAGATGAATCAGTGTTCAAAAATAAGAACCCAGGAATAAAAATATACAAAAGGTATATTGATGACCTCTTGGTGATATGGAGTGGAGAAAAGGTAGAACTTGAGAAATTTTATAACGATTTAAATATGAATGAAGCCAATATAAAACTGAGCTATGACATACATGAAACTTCTATTAATTTTTTAGACATTCAAATCTACAAAGAGGGATTACAATTGTATACCAAGAATCATTTCAAATCTGTTGATAGAAACTCATATATCCCCATAGATAGCTGCCATCATAAAGCGTGGCTAAGCAATATCCCTAGAGGCCAATTTATTAGATTAAAAAGGAACTGTACAAACATGAAAGACTATGTAGAACAAAGTGGAATAATATCAGAAAGATTTATTGATAAAGGATATAAGAAAGAAATAATACAAAAAGAAAGGGAGCAAATAGGCCTTATGGACCGTAATGTATTAATAGCAGACAAACATAAAGAGAATACTGAAAAGGAGGAATTGGCGGTAGTGTTGAGTTATAATACCCAGTATAAATCAATACAAAACATAATAAAGAAACATTGGAAGATCTTAGCATTAGATAAGCACCTGAAAAATAATATTCCCACAATACCTAGGTTTATATATACAAAAGCTCCAAATATTAGGGACAAAGTGGTGAAGAGTATAATAGCACCACCTGTTAAACATCAACAAATAAGTTTTTTTCAAGGAAAAGGGTTTTATACCTGTGGTAGATGCTATAGTTGCATCAGACTGAAAAATAACCCCAGGAGAAGATTTACATTTCAGAACCCCCTAAATGAAAAGGAATACACCATCCAGCAATTTATATCATGTGATACAAGAGGGGTTATCTATGCCCTCAAATGCCCATGTAATCTCATCTACATTGGACGCACGAAAAGGATGTTAAGGGAAAGAATAAAAGAACATGTATATAATATAAACAGAGGATACAAGTATCACCACTTATCGCAGCATTTCAAAAAATACCACAATAAAGATGCAAGAAAATTAGAGTTCTGGGGTGTAGAAAAACATGTACAACACTGGAGGGGAGATAACCTGATAAGGGAAATTAGCAAGAAAGAATCGAAGTGGATCTATGAAATGGGCTGTCTGGCTCCCAATGGGTTAAATAAGGAGTTTGACCTTACATGCTTTATTAGTAACAAATAAGTATAGAAATAGTTCCCAATCTAACTTTGAGGCGTTGAATATATATAGATTGGGGATTGAAGTAATGTATCTGACATGAATTTAGGAATATGTGGAGTGAGTTTAGGGTAGAATTAGAGAATTTATGACTAGCACAAAACGCATGTAAGTTATATCAAGTATCATATCCTCAAGTAATACCTTCTTAAATACAAAATCAAAACCCAGATGTAAAGAAAGATGTAAGTTAAATAATATCTCAAAATTGAAGGAATTAGATAATTAATGACAAATAGGTTACTTGAGAAGTAACATACATGCGTTTTCTATTATTTATTTTTTTATTATCTTTTATTATTTGATTTTTAAAAAAAATATTTTTTTATTTTATTTTATTGGTTAAATTTATAATTTTGAATTTTATATTTTTAATATTGTATTATTAATAAAACATGGTTTTAATTTAGCCTAATAGGTATACTTTCAGCAATATAATGTATAGCCAACAGCCACTGTTTAGAAACTGCAGAGCAAGAGACAGATCACAGCTGACCCAGTTAGCAATGTCTGGCAGACAGATATCACGTTATAATTTGAGTAGACACACAGGTGTAAACACTCACCATACATAGAGTTTAAGAAAATCACTGGGAAAATGGCCGCGCCCATTGGGCTCCAGTAAAAAGGCGGCCGAGAGATATAAATAGGAGTATTAGCATAGTCGTGGCATCTAATCATTCCCCCTGATGAAGTCACGTGACCCTGTGACGATACGCGTAGGGGAGGGGCTCTGACGTCACGACATTGCACTGGAGAGGCTCGGTGATCTGAATACAGACACAGGTAGACAGCACTGCAGGAACAGAGGCAGAGCACATTTATGCTGGACTACAATTGTATACTACTGTGCAACTGGCAGCAATAAACCCCCTTTTTGCACAAGGATAAGACACTATGGTCTGTTTGTCTTCCTTTCTCAATTGAACAACACCCTTTGAGCTGATATAAGGAGGACTGGAAAAGGAAACAGCCCCAGGAGGGGAATTGGGAGATCCTCAGAGAGATGGTCAGTATACCCACTCATGAGCAACTACAGGAGAACAAATATAAATCCACATCCACCTTCTGAGATAATTCAAGAGCATCATTCCATCCCATCTATCCTGGAAGGATAAAAAGTGTATTTGCCTGGATTTATTCAGGCAAATATAGAGGTGAGCACATAGGGAGACCATTAAGCACTCGGCGAGAGGGAACCAAGAATCCACCTGCACATTTATTTTGAAAGACTTTTTTTTTTTTTTTTTTTTTTTTTTTTTTTTTTTTATTGAATATATCATAAGCACGTGCACATAATATATATGTGTTTGCACAATATAAATATAAGGATCACAGTAGAATAGAGGAGTATTTCTGATTTGTATATCACTGTACTTTAATAGGCACTATCACCTTAGGATTATCAGTTATTAATGTCACTTGCATGAAGATTAATATTCACAATGATGTTTTGAGTCACTAGTAATAATTGTTTGATACATGCAGTATCTTGAAAGCTATTCATTAGCACTTTGAAAGTATAAGATATACATATTGGTACATGGGAGCGCGGCACTATCTATTTTGAAAACAGGAATTCAGTGTTACGGGGACCCGTTAAGTGGGAACAGCCTATGGGTTAAGAGATAAGGCAATGAATGTCAGTGGAGCTTCGTGCTGACGTCATCGTGCTACTGGAAGTGACCTGGAAGCGAGTTTGTTTTGCCAGCTGGAATTTATATTGATGCGCAGTGAAAAATGTGGATACTGATGGAGGAGATTTGGTGATATTAACATCTTGGGCCAGTCATCATATCTTGGGAAGTGTGTAGAAGACTTAGCTGGTATATGACCCTGGATACCATATGCTGTCTGTGACTTATGACAAGATTTAGAGTCTTGTGACTCTATAGGGAGAGAGTCATAGCATTCTGGAGAACCTTCATTTATGACCTTTGGTGGTAGAGATTCTCCTTCAGGTGTTTTTCTCTGGTTTACACTCACCAGTGTGATTTTTGGGATATACTTGTTTTTTCTTTTATTAATTTGCACAATTATTGACTCTTTGCACAAGACTTTACATTTACAAATTTATTATATTCGAGTTTTATGTATTAGAGAAGAGAGACTGCTGAGCCACTCAAGTGTAAACAGTTAAAATTAGGCAGATTTAATTGCAAAATTGCACTCACATATATAGGTAACATGTCAAGTAATGGAGGTCCAGTGGGAGCATCAGGTCATTTGGCCACACTCTGCGTGTTTTACCGACACTCCCATGGTGTCCAAGGCTCGGGGAGTAGCAGAGGGGTGCAGGGAGGCTCACAGGGATGATGTCACCGCATGGACTGGGTTTCCAAGATGGTGTGCGTTTGGAGCATGCTCACTCCTTCATCAGGCCGATCAGTGAGCATGCTCCGAACGCGCGCCATCTTGGAATCCCAGTCCATGCGGTGACATCATCCCTGTGAGCCTCCCTGTGCCCCTCTGCTACTCCCCAAGCCCTGGGCACCACCGTAGCAGTGGGAAAACACCAAGAGCGTGGCCAAAGGTCCTGATGCTCCCACTGGACCTCCATTACTTGACATGCCTACCTGTTATCTACCTATGCGAGTGCAATTTTACCATCAAATCTGCATGATTTTAATGATCTACACTCAGAGTAGTGCTGCTGTCTCTCTTCTCTGCCTGCATTAGGAGTATCTACAAGCTCTTACAGCCGGCTGCCTCCGTGGACAAGTCCATACTACTATAAGCCCCCCACTACAGATGGACTTGGACACCACCTCCACATGGACCTTCTACTAACCCTCATTGCTGATGGTCCATCCCTAAATGCACACAGGGTAGATGTGTCTTACTGCTCCCTCCCCCCACTCACTTTTTATGTATTAGCACAGCATTTTTTCTTTATAAATGAATGACAATTGAGATAATATGACCATGTGTCCATATTACCTTTAATATGTTACAAGCATCCTCTTTGTGTATGTCAGTTACAGGGCGAGAAATTTCCTGCTCGCAGCTCAAAGGCCCAACATTGACCGCTAACATAGTTAGGCTGAAAAAATGTCCATGTAGATCAGGGGTCTCCAGACTTTCTAAACAAAGGGTCAGTTTACTGTCCTTGAGACTTTAGGGGGTCCTGTCCTGGCTTCAGTGGGAGTAAACAATGTCCCATCTTTGATATTAGGGGGAGAACTAGTGCCCCATTTTTGGTGTCAGTGGTAGGAATTATGTCCCATTGTTGGTGTCAGTGGGAGGAATAGTGCACCAAGGACCAGATAAAGGCAAGCAAAGGGCCGCACCTGACCCCTAAGCTGCAGATTGGAGACCATTAATCTAGATCAACCAATAAATGGGTTTAGATCAAACCCATGCCCTAATCACTACTTTCTATTTGTCCCAATGACCATTGTCCCTGGGACTGAATGTGATGGAAAAAAAAACATTTTGGGTTGTCTCCAGAACAGAAATAGATGGCAAGTCTTCCAGTAGGTACACTTGTTCCTGTGACAACTACTGAAGAGGTGATTTCCCTCACACTGGAGAAATTCTTGAACATGCTAGAAAATCTGACTACTCCAGGAAGAGTCAGTTCCCTAGAACAGTTCCATCCCTCCTTGCATCCTATAGTCCTCTTTTCTTCTGAGTGTAATACTGTATGTGCTGGCCCAGCTCCCATGGCCCTCCATTCAACTCCCTCAGTAACCTTTTACGTAGCTGCCAGACTAAAGTCTGCTGCAATTGCTGAAATCACATCCAAGATGGTAACACTGAGAAGCAGCCTCCATAAAATACATTAATTGCACCTGTAATGGGAGATTTTTTTTTAAATGAATGGTCTGATGACAGGGTCTCTTTAGCCATTTCCTACTCCATCAAAAGTGGCTTTAGATAGGATTTAAAGCTGAACAGCAGGTATTATATGTTTTCAACTTATATTGGTCCAGTTTGGTTACATCCAGGGGCGGACTGACCATTTGGAAACTCGGGCACTGCCCGAGGGCCCGGGGTCAGTAGGGTCATGAGTTGCCCCTGGTACCTTTTTCATAGGCTTTTTTGCATTTGGGCAAGGACACAGGGGCCCCATGATCCCCTAATGCCCGAGGGCCCCATGAGTTGTCAGTCCGCCCCTGGTTACATCTAACTCTTCTCGTTTCTGAAGAGCAGATAGGGAGGCAGAAATTCACTGTAGGACCCTTTACTACATACAGTCAGCGCTGGTCTGCTTGAGCAACTTGCCTTCTGTATACATATACTGAACACAGGGGGGTCCTTCAGTTGGCACCTCCGCCATTCATCTTGTATTTTATTTTAATTGAATACAAGGCATTCTCTGATTGGATGAGGTGGTATTTGTAAGGTCTTCTGCCCATCATCTCTGCCTTGTCCAATCAGAGTAAGCCTTCTCTTTACTGAAAAAAATGCAAGACATTCTTTGAATGGTGGAGATGTCAAGTGAGCAATCCCCTGTGTTCAGTATACATATGGCAAGTCGCTCAAGCAGCACCTACAAGAGACTGGCACTGACTGTATGTAGCACAGAATACTACAGTGAATTTTTGTATCTCCAGCAGACCCCAGGATGTGAAAAATGAAGAATTATATGTAACCAAGCTGGACTGATGTAAGTTTTTAAAAAGGTAATTCCTGGAGTTCAATTTCAACTACTTTCTGCCTGCGCTACTGCCGATAGACGGCTACAGCGCGGGTCTCCAGTTCTGGGAGGACATCCCTGGATGTCCTTCCATGTGTGTGCCTCCTGCACTCCCCTATGGTGCGCATTGTGCATGCTCTGTGACCGCTGTGTGCTTTGGAAGAGAGGAGAGCTGATCTGTGGGGGCACAGTGAGTACAGCATTTACTAATAATCAGTGCAGCTTATCAGCACCGTCTCATCAGTGACAACCAGTGAAGCTTATTAGTGCCTATCAGTGCAGCCTCATCAATACCCATCAGTGCAGCCTTGTCAGTGACCATCAGTGCAGCCTTATCAATACCCATCAGTGCAGCCTTGTCAGTGACCATCAGTGCAGCCTTATTAATGCCCATCAGTGCAGCCTTGTCAGTGACCATCAGTGAAGCTTTTCAGTGCAGCCTCATCAATACCCATCAGTGCAACCTTGTCAGTGACCATCAGTGAAGCTCATCAGTGCAGCCTCATCAATATCCATCAGTGCAGCCTTGTCAGTGCCCATCAGTGAAGCTTATCAGTGCTGCCTCATCAATACCCATCAGTGCAGCCTTGTCAGTGACCATCAGTGCAGCCTTATCAATACCCATCAGTGCAGCCTTGTCAGTGACCATCAGTGCAGCCTTATTAATGCCCATCAGTGCAGCCTTGTCAGTGACCATCAGTGAAGCTTTTCAGTGCAGCCTCATCAATACCCATCAGTGCAACCTTGTCAGTGACCATCAGTGAAGCTCATCAGTGCAGCCTCATCAATATCCATCAGTGCAGCCTTGTCAGTGCCCATCAGTGAAGCTTATCAGTGCTGCCTCATCAATACCCATCAGTGTAGCCTTGTCAGTGACCATCAGTAAAGCTTATCAGTGCTGCCTCATCAATACCCATCAGTGCAGCCTTGTCAGTGACTATCAGTGAAGCTTATCAGTGCAGCCTTATCAGCACACATCAGTGAAGAAAAAACATTACTTATTTGCAACATTTTATAACAGAAACTAAGAAAAACGTTTTTTTCAAAATTTTTGGTCTTTTTTCATTATTTGGTGAATTAATACAACCCAAAGACAGATCTGTCCGTGTTGCATGACTACGCAATTGTCATTCAAAGTGCGACAGCGCTGAAAGCTGAAAATTGACCTGGGGAGGAAGGGGGTAAACGTGCCTGGTATTGAAGTGGTTAACAACTTCCAGGGTCATACTGAAGCATCCCAGTCCAGGCAGGAAAATGTCAGGACTGGTAGAAGTGCACGGACTGGGCTCCCTGGAAGAACAGCATTCCATTCCTCTATATGGAGTGATTCGGAATCTCTCCTCCAATTAGGCTTGAGGGCTCGTTATAATAATGTCACCGCCGTTTGTTTGACATAATGTCACTTGGCCGGTTAGACGATGCTGGATGATGCATTCTAGAAAGTGAGCAAAGGTTAGCTGTTCAGGGAGGAGGCGTGTGTAGAAGCAAGGAAGCATGGCGGAGGACAAGTGAGTAGAAAGTCTTCTCATGGAGGATGACTCTAGGGGTGGGAGAAGGGATGTTGGGACATTTTCATGACATTGGCAGCTTAAGCCTCCTTCTAGTCAATCTCTGGTAGTATGGAAGCCTCGACGTCACTTTTAGTTTGTGTTTGTTTATATACATAGTGAGCAGAGTTACGGGTCAGGCAGCGTCTTATCTGTGTGCGTTGTCACTTGCTGGCTCAATGTCGCTGCCCTCTAGACATATACAAGAGCTTAAAAGTCTCTTTTATTGTGACGCTTCAAAGGTTTTGTCCCAACAAATGATGTCTGTTTTTATAAATTATGTATCTATTACTTTATGATTGTTTTCTGTCCATTCGATTCAATGGATATCCCAATGGGCACATGTAGGTCTCATGCACACTGAGCATTTAGTCCCGGAACATGAGACTCCAGCATTTAGGTGCAGGCAGATAGCACAGGTATACCATCCAGCCCCGCTGACAGCAGCCGGTAAAAGTCTAAAGTTGCTGCAGCTGGATGATGCACCGAGTGGTCCTAACACTAAAATTGTGCACTTTCCCGACATAGAAAACATGCTGCCCTTTAAGCAGAAGCATTGTGGTGTCATTGTTAATGTGGTTTGTTGCAGTGTGTTTTTGGAAAAGAATCCGGGATTTTTTTCCAGGTTTCTCGAATTTGGGGCAGTCCATTGCCCATCAGTGCTGCCTCATCAATACCCATCAGTGCTGCTTTGTCAGTGATCATCAGTGAAGCTTATCAGTGCCGCCTCATCAATAATCATCAGTGCAGCCTTGTCAGTGTCCATCAGTGCTGCCTTATCAGTGTCCATCAGTGCAGCCTCATCAATATCCATCAGTGCACCCTTGTCAGTGACCATCAGTGAAGCTTATCAGTGCCCATCAGTGCTGCCTCATCAATAATCATCAGTGCTGCCTCATCAATAATCATCAGTGCAGCCTTTTCAGTGAAGCTTTTCAGTACAGCCTCATCAATACCCATCAGTGCAGCCTCATCAATACCCATCAGTGCAGCCTCATCAATATCCATCAGTGCATCCTCATCAATATCCATCAGTGCAGTCTTGTCAGTGACCATCAGTGAAGCTTATCAGTGCCCATCAGTGCTGCCTCATCAATACCCATCAGTGCAGCCTTGTCAGTGACCATCAGTGAAGCTTTTCAGTGCAGCCTCATCAATACCCATCAGTGCAGCCTTGTCAGTGACCATCAGTGAAGCTTTTCAGTGCAGCCTCATCAATACCCATCAGTGCAGCCTTGTCAGTGTCCATCAGTGCTGCCTCATCAATACCCATCAGTGAAGCTTATCAGTGCTGCCTCATCAATACCCATCAGTGCAGCCTTTTCAGTGACCATCAGTGAAGCTTATCAGTGCTGCCTCATCAATACCCATCAGTGCAGCCTTTTCAGTGACCATCAGTAAAGCTCATCAGTGCAGCCTCATCAATATCCATCATTGAAGCTTATCAGTGCCCATCAGTGCAGCCTCATCAATATCCATCATTGAAGCTTATCAGTGCCCATCAGTGCTGCCTCATCAATACCCATCAGTGCAGTCTTGTTAGTGACCATCAGTGAAGCTTATCAGTGCCCATCAGTGCTGCCTCATCAATACCCATCAGTGCTGCCTCATCAATACCCATCAGTGCAGCCTTGTCAGTGACCATCAGTGAAGCTTTTCAGTGCAGCCTCATCAATATCCATCAGTGCAGTCTTGTCAGTGTCCATCAGTGCTGCCTCATCAATACCCATCAGTGAAGCTTATCGGTGCTGCCTCATCAATACCCATCAGTGCAGTTTTTTCAGTGACCATCAGTGAAGCTCATCAGTGCAGCCTCATCAATACCCATCAATGCAGCCTTGTCAGTGTCCATCTGTGCTGCCTTATCAGTGTCCATCAGTGCTGCCTCATCAATAACCATCAGTGCAGTCTTGTTAGTGACCATCAGTGAAGCTTATCAGTGCCCATCAGTGCAGTCTCATCAGTGCCTATCAGTCGAAACAGTCATCAATACCCAGCAGTGCAAAAGAGGCTGGGACTTTTTTTTCCATGTTTCTCGAATTTGGGGCAGTCCATTGAAATAAGCAAGCTGCCCTATACACAACACACAGAAACTCGTCTAGACTTGTTTAAGGCTTGTGAATCTAGTCCTAAAATGTTGTTAAAAGCAATGGTTTTTAGATTTGGATAGTGGTGAGCGGTTAGAACTATTTTCAAGTTTTTATTGATTCACTTTTTTCCATAAAAATTTGTATAACATTTTTTTTAAAAGATTTTTTACTTGTTTTTGGAAATGCAATAAAAAAAATGTGATATCACATTAGATTTGTATTGCTCTCTGTACCCCTGTTGGGGAGATTAACTGTCCGGATCGCAAATGTCAGTGGGAATAACAGTGAGGGTAAATCCAAAACTTTGGGTTACCACCTGCACAGGAATAGAGGGGAAATCTTTCAATGGGGACACTTGTTCCAGTAACAGATCAATCTGCTAAGGCTGCTGATATTACATCCAAGATGGCATCACCCACTAGGCCACGCTACCCACACTAGGCTGCACTCACACTCACACTAGGCCAAAAAGAACTACCACCTATGGGCAGTACTTGCTGGCATAAAACCCCCTCTGTTCTATAGGCAATCCAGTTCGTCAAAATCAGTATCAGAAGTATAAATTCCAAAAGAGGGGTGGGTGCTGTTTCCGTCAAAGAACTCAGAGAAAGGGATTTTACATTGAGTAACAAAAATCCCGTTTTCTCTTTCATTGATAGGCACAGCTTTTCTGAATATTGACCACAGGGATGTCCCAAAGCAGTGCCTCAAGAAGGGGTGGGCAAACCAAAAAGCAACTGGAGCAACCAGCAAAACATGCCAACCACCCAAACAACCCCTACAATGGGCAAACAAGGAGCCATACCCAGCAGGCTGCAAAACCTTGCAGCCAAACCAAGCATCCTCGAAAATGCAAACAAGCCAACATTGGAAATTTTTGTAAAAGTGCACACAGACTACCAGGTAGCCACTTCACAAACCTGAGAGCTGGTGCTAGATGCCAAAAACAAAAACCACAGGAGGCATCTACTTACTGATACATGGAGATTGCGGGTAACGAGACAGATCCACCTTGCCTCTGAAGTGGTTGGGCTGTCAGCCAGGGTAACACTGACTCAGCACCAGGTCATATGTTTCCCCACAAGACTTTTAACTTGCTGGCCACCCCGATCCAGGATGGAGCATGTTGCAGCGGATCCAGCGCTTAGCTAAAGGTCTGCACATGCTCACTGGCTAGACTGAGGTGACCATTGGATCTATATCATCCAGCCGGTCACCCAACCCAGCTGTTAATTGAAAAAGGAAAAAAACCCAAGAAAAAGGAGAAAAAAGGAAAAAGACTATGGAATCAGAGGTCCCAGCAGGGAGCTAGGTCACTACTCCTGAACACTAGGTAGAAACAACTGGATTTTCCTATAGCAGAGAGGGGATTTTATGCCAGCAAGGACTGCCCATAGGAGGTGCTGAGTTCTTTTCAGCCTAGTGTCCTACTCCTGTGGGTGGCGCTATAATTCAGAAGAGATGTGTGTCAATGAGCAAAAGAGTGAGGCTTTTACAGGTAAATAACACTTATAATGCACATATTATTGGAGGATTTTTGTTGGTATGAATGCTCTGGCAACACGGTGTCTTTAATATGTTCAGAAGCAGGTTCATTTTTTCTACTCAATAGATGAACCTGGAAGATAATTGCCATAAAAGCACAGAGGAAATGGTTGTTTTGACACGGGGAAACTGGAAAAGATCTGGCAATATTTTACAGCTTAATGAAATATAAATGTTTAATCATTGAGGTTTTGAATAATTTTGTAAAACATGACAGTAAAATCTGAAGCACCAGATAGCATATAGATCTCCAACGATTTCCTAATTATTTTTCAAATGGGATCTATGTCATGTAATGATAGTTTTAGTTTTGCTCATCCTCAGCCAATAGTCTTACAATGGGATAAAAAAAACATCCATCAATGGTCAGCCTTAGCTAGACTTCACCTAGCAGTCAGGATTATCCTTGTAAGCCACTGGAACTATTAAAATATTTCTGTTTTCTTGACAGTCGTGGGAATACTCGGGGAGAGCAAGGCTTAAATTCAGAGTTTAAACGCCTGGTGGACTCTGAGGAGGAAGAAGAAATAATTGTGGAGCGCCACTTTGACACAACTGGCTCTTCCTCTCGCTTTTCAACCTACAAGATTTTTGCTGCTATAGGTGTTGGGATTATACTGTTCTGCTTTCTGGTAGCTGGTTTTGCTTATCTGTCTGGAAATTCAGGATGTACACTAGTAGATGTATCAACGTCATGTGGAAAGGTTCGTGGCCATCACTGTGATCATGTTTATATGTTTAAAGGAATTCCTTATACCAGTCCCCCCACTGGGCCATTGCGCTGGAAGCCTCCTGGGGAGCCCACCTGCTGGAATGACACTCTCATTGCCACAGAGTTCAAGTCCATGTGTGCCCAAATGAGGCCTTTGAGTGAGACGGGAACAGTGATGGGCTCAGAAGATTGCCTGTATGTCAATGTGTGGACACCATCACTGGATCATGAAGCCAAGCTCCCAGTCATGGTTTGGATCCATGGAGGCTACCTTTTGATTGCCAGTGGGTCAGAGCCTGGCTATTCTCCCAATGAAGACCTGGTTAGCCATACCGTCCACGTCAGCTTCAACTACCGTCTTAATGCGTTTGGATTCCTGGCTTTGGCAGAACTCAGAGAAGGATCTCCCACCAACACCTCTGGTAACTACAACACATTGCATATGTAGATTGTGTATCTGTTATTGTTGAAATCACAACAAAACTCTATTCCCACTGTATTTGATTTAATCTTTAATAGCTGAGATTTACTCAGTGCTATTTCCATGCCTATTGCCTGCTGTCAGTATGGAAACTTAGGCAAATCATATATGAAGCCATTGGTTGCAGGAAAGAAAATCACTCAATTCCCCCATCAACACAGTCAATGTTGACAGGAGAATCCCGCCCACAGTACTATTGTGTTTTGCCAAAAGAGGGCTTTCCCTGCCAGCATAACACAATGATTACTGCTGGCGGCTGGTTGGCAGTAATTGCATACATAAAAATCAGACAGACTGGTTGTATTGAAGTCAATCGATGGATCAACTTCAGCACAACCATCCTGTCGGATTTTTGCATTTAATCCCTGCTGGTTCCTGCTGAACTAGCCGAGATTTGATCTATCTATCGCTAGCTTTAGGTGCAGTTATTATGCAGCTATCAGTTTTTAGGGCAGATAAGGAGCTAGGTTGCAGCCACATCAGTGCTGAAGGTACAACTGTGACAGAGTATCCTGTTGGAAAGCTGCTGCATATATGATTCTTATCAATAAAATGGTATTGCACACATGGATGAGCCCTTCTTGGAAAAAACAAAGGACTTAGAGACAGGAAATGACATCATAACCATGCAGTTCCACTAGGAAGACCCTTATAATGTACAAATTTAACAACACTACCAAACACTAATCACATATGATACACTGCTCAAAAAATTAAAGGAACACTTTGAAAACACATCAGATCTCAATGGGGAAAAATATCATGCTGGATATCTATACTGATATGGACGGGGTAATGTGTTAGGCATGTAAGGATGCCCCAATGTTTGATGGAAATGAAAATGATCAACCTACAGAGGACTGAATTCAAAGACACCCCGAAAATCAAAGTGAAAAAATGATGCAGCAGGCTAGTCCATTTTGCAATTGCAAATTGAATTTTCATTGCAGCAACTCACAATGGTCATCAGTAGTTTGTATGGCCCCCATGTGCTTGTATGCATGCCTGACAACATCAGGCATGCTTCTAATGAGACGACGGATGGTGTCCTGGGGTATTTCCTCCCAGATCTGGACCAGGGAATCACTGAGCTCCTGGACAGTCTGAGGTGCAACCTTGCAGTGTAAGATGTACCGAATCATGATATCCCAGAGGTGTTCTATTGGATTTAGGTCAGGTGAGCAATAGGGCCATTCAATGGTTTCCGTTCCTTCATCCTTCAGGAACTGCCTGCATACTCTCACCACATGAGGCTTGGCATTCTCGTGCACCATTAGGAATCCAGGACCCACTGCACCAGCGTAGGGTCTGACAATGGGTCCAAGGATTTCATCCCGATACCTAATGGCAGTCAGGGTGCCATTGTCTAGCCTGTAGAGGTCTGTGCATCCCTCCATGGATATGCCTCCCCATATTATCACTGACCCACCACCAAAATGGTCATGCTGAATGATGTTACAGGCAGCAGAACATTCTCCACGGCTTCTCCAGACCCTTTCATGTCTCTCACACGTGCTCAGAGTGAATCTGCTCTCATCTGTGAAAAGCACAGGGCGCCAGTGGCGGACCTGCCAATTCTGGTGTTCAATGGCAAATGCCAATCACGCTCTATGGTGCCAGGCAGTGAACACAAGGCCCACTAGAGGACGTTGGGCCCTCAGGCCACCCTCATGAAGTCTGTTTGATTGTTTAGTCAGAGACATTCACACCAGTGGCCTGCTGGAGGTCATTTTGTAGGGCTCTGGCAGTGCTCATCCTGTTCTTCCTTGCACAAAGGAGCAGATACCAGTCCTGCTGATGGGTTAAGGACCTTCTACGGCCCTGTCCAGCTCTCCTAGAGTAACTGCCTGTCTCCTGGAATTTTCTCCATGCTCATGAGACTGTGCTGGGTATAGCTTTCATATTAAGTACAGTTTATTGCTAAGATTTGCTCTCTTCGGTACTTTCTGCAGCTCCTCACACACTTCTTTTGCAGTTTAAGAATCACATAGATGCACAATTTGACCATATATAGGCAGATTGGATTTGGCTTTTGTATACTGCTATGCAGGGCTGCTGTTAGAAACCATGGAGCCCCATACATCCAACCTGACAGGGCCCCCCCCCCAAAAAAAAACAAGAACACAGTTTTGTGTGCTTCCGTTATAAATGAACACAGTGAGTGATCGGTACCGAACACTCATTATGTTCATTCAGGAAAGGAAGGGGCTGGTAAATGTGACATATTTACGGGGCCCTTCCCCCACTCTCCATCTTGAAGGATCCCTATTGTGTGCTTGCAGCTGCCGGTGGGAAGGAGATGAGGGGAGTTAACAGCACTGTGGGGGCACACAAGGGGGCCTGGGCAGCAGGGGGAAATGTATGGTGTACAGGGAGGGTGATGGGTGCAGTGGGTGAACCAATCCACTGTATGGCTCTCTGCAGCAGCAGAAAGCCAGCAGGAGGTAGAGGAGAAGAAGCCAGCTTTCAGCTGCTGCAGAGAGCCATACAGGGGATCGGTTCCAGAAATTCCCCTCCGCCATGCCGATAACCCTCCCTATCCACATTCAATTCACCCAGCTGCCTGGGCCCCTCCTGCTGGCCTGGGCCCCATGCAGGATGACTGTTGGTATTCCCTTGTCCAAGGACCTGTTGGCACCCCCTCTTATCAGCATCTTCATTTGAAATTTCCTGGAATAGTAGTTATGGGTTGTGTGATTAGCAACTGAAAACTTTGATAAGGAGCACCAGGTGACCAGTGAGTTCATCTTGCTGCTCAATCTGTCTCCTTCTGTCAGCATGTTGATTGTCAGCAAAATAAGGTACTTTAATTTATTTTATTTAAAGTTGAATTTTAATCTGCTTTTTCCCCCATTCTGACATGCTAATAGAATTTAAAAAAAACAAAACTATTTTCATTACATACATAATGTCTGATCCTGTGATTCCACCAGGCCCCTGTGTTGTGGTAACACCAACATGTGGTGCTAAGCCATGATTAAAAGAACTGAAATCCAATGACTGAAAGGGGTGGGCCAAGGACAGTCAGGTAGATGATGCTAGATGTGAGGTGTGCACTGGTTTCCCACGTGGAAGAAAAATATATTTGAAATATATTTTAAAAATATTCTTCACAAATATATTGCCATATATTTGAAATGCTACAATTTTGGCCATATTCAATATAATAAAAATAAATAAAAAAAATAATGAAAACACACACACACACACACACACACACACACTGAAGTAATGCATGAAGGTAAAAAACCTTAAGTATGCAGCTCCCCTCTCCCCCCCTCCAATCCCCAAATGTTACTTACCTGAGCCCAATCTTGATCCAGCAATGTGCACAAGAGCAGTGGCTCTCCCTCCTCACTGGCTCAGAGCCAATGGCTCCAGCTGCTGTCAATCACAGCCAGTGAGGAGGGATCAGGGTGGGTCTAAGCCCTGTACTATGTTTCTTATGGACACACAGAGCAGGGCTCGAGAGCAATTATGCATGAGTGCTGCCATAGCAAGTTGCTTGCTATGGGAGCGCTTGGGGGGTGGGGGCTGGGTAGGAACAGCCAGGAGCACTGGAGGGGGGCGCAAGAAGAGGAGATTCATGGCTGCTTTGTGCAAAACCATTGGGCACAGCAGGTAGGTATAATGTATTTGTTATTTAAAAAAAAAAAAAAGAAGCTTTTACTATCATGTTATTCTTAGGCACATGAGAAAAATCTGTTTCTCAATCATTGACTTGTAGGAAACTATGGATTAATGGATCAGTTGGCTGCCCTAAGATGGGTACAGAAGAACATTCAATATTTTGGCGGTGACCCAAACAAGGTGACGATTTACGGCCAAAGCTCAGGTGAGAACAGTGTTCCAATATTAAATGATAACTATATTAAACACAATAAAACATGTTGTGCCTTTTTAAATGTACTTTCTGTATCCAAAAAGCTTGCAATCAAATGTCCCTCCATGCCATACATCAGGGGTCCTCAAACTTTTTAAACAGGGGGGCCAGTTCACTGTCCCTCAGACCGTTGGAGGGCTGGACTATAGTTTAAAAAAAAAAAAACTATGAACAAATGCAGACACAGTACAGGAGATGACCAGAGACTGCGGACACAGTACAGGAGATGATCAGAGACTGCGGACACAGTACAGGAGATGACCAGAGACTGCGGACACAGTACAGGAGATGACCAGAGACTGCGGACACAGTACAGGAGATGACCAGAGACTGCGGACACAGTACAGGAGATGACCAGAGACTGCGGACACAGTACAGGGGATGACCAGAGACTGCAGACACCCTGCAGGAGATGACCAGAGACTGCGGACATACAACGGCGGCGGGAATACTGGGCCAGCCGCTCCATAAGACGCACAGACATTTCCCCCCAAATGTGTCTTATGGAGTGAAATAATGCCCCATCATTGGTGTTAGTGGGAGGAATAGTGCCCCATCATTGGTGTCAGTGGGAGGAATAGTGCCCATCATTGATATCAGTGGGAAGAATCGTGCCCCATCATTGGTGTCAGTGGGAAGAATCGTGCCCCATCATTGGTATCAGTGGGAGGAATAGTGCCCCATCATTAGTGTCAGTGGGAGGAATAGTGCCCCATCATTGGTGTCAATGGGAAGAAACGTGCCCCATCATTGGTGTCAGTGGGAGGAATAGTGCCCCATCATTGGTGTCAGTGAGAAGAATCATGCCCCATCATTGGTGTCAGTGGGAGCAATAGTGCCCCATCATTAGTGTCAGTGGGGGGAGGAATAGTGCCCCATTGTTGGTGTCAGTAGGAGGAATAGTGCCCCATCATTGGTGTCAGTAGGAGGAATAGTGCCCCATCATTGGTGTCAGTGGGAGGAATAGTGCCCCATCATTGGTGTCAGTGGGAGGAATAGTGTCCCATCATTGGTGTCAGTGGGAGGAATAGTGTCCCATCATTGGTGTCAGTGGGAGGAATAGTGTCCCATCATTGGTGTCAGTGGGAGGAATAGTGTCCCATCATTGATGTCAGTGGGAAGAATAGTGCCCCATCTTTGGTGTCAGTGGGAGGAATAGTACGTGATTGTTGTCAGTGGGGGGGGAATAGTGCCCCATCATTGGTGTCAGTGGGGGGGGATAGTGTCCCAACATTGGTGTCAGTGGGAGGAATAGTACCCCATCATTGGTGTCAGTGGGGGAAGGAATAGTGTTCCATCGCTGGTATCAGTGGGAGGAATAGTGCCCCATTGTTGGTGTCAGTGGGGGGAGGAATAGTGCCCCATCATTGGTGTCAGTGGGAGGAATAATGCCCCATCATTAGTATCAGTGACACCAATGATGGGGCACTATTCCTCCCACTGACACTTAACTTGCTGACCCCTGTTCCAGCATGGTGCTGCTGCAGCCAGCATACCTGGTTGCAGCAGCACCATCAGCACGGCACACTTACCTGTCAGCTGTCCTTCTTCACTCCGGCCTCTCCCTCGCACGATGTTCGCGGGGCCGCTCGGCTCCGCCTCCTCGCAGGTGATTGGCCACCTGTGTGCCTTTCCTGAGCTACAGTTCTGGCGCCCAATTACTAGTGAGGAGGCGGAGCCAAGCGGCAGGAGTGAGGGTGTGGCCAGAGTGAATGAAGGAGCAGCGCTTCCTGGACTGGATCGTCGTGGGACTGGGACCGGAGCCAGTAAGGTACAGCAGCCCCCTGCCCGCCCCTGTACTTAGTGTCCCTTCCTCGTGGAAAATACGCCACTGCCGGCGGACCGGATAAATGGCCTCGGCGGGCCACATGTGGCCCGCGGCCCGTAGTTTGAGGACCCCTGCCATACATCTACAGGCACACATAGGACGCACTATGTAATCAAAGCCTATTTCCATTGCATTGTGGGAGAAAACATGAAAAAATTAGGAGAATGCTTATGTTTTAAAAAACAAAACAAAATGGCAATAAATGGATGAGGTGAACAGCGTGACGTCACTGCCCCACCTCTCCACCTCATCCAACCAGAGAGCACTTTGCATTCATTCAGAAAAATGCAAAACATTCTCTGAATGATGCTCATGCTGAGCAGCCAACTGGCTGTGTTCAGGATGCATCAGGCCAGCCGCTCAGCATGGAGGCAAGTGGAGATCACTAGAGTAGTAGTGTCCAGTGATTATCAGCTTCCAAGGGCATTACCTGGTATAGTATATACATAGTTACATTGATCCAAGCTGGACAAATGTAACTACTGTATGTATAAAATATACCATACCTGGAATTCATTTATAAGTTTCTTAATAGAGGTTGAGTTATAGACTTTTTTACTTATACGCTTATGAGGTATGTCCAAAATATAATGAGAATGAAGTTCCTATGCTCAAGAAGGGCTCTGTGAAGGGAGAAGTTGGCCAAGACCATTTGCGGTGGGGAACCAGGTATACGTTAGAACACTGATCAGTTGCATTCCAGCCCTGTCAAGAGTCAAGACATTCTTTTTTGTGACACCCTGTTCAAGTGCCTTGTATTAAGAAAATGCAAGTTAGTTTGGAACAGTAATGGAATAAAGTGCAACAGCGCTAGGTGTCTAGTACTTAATTGGATGAATAAATGAATATATATGTGGATGAGAAAATTAATTAAAAGAGCAGCTAGCATAGAAAGTAAACCTCAAAAAACTTCGGATAGTATTTAATAAAAATATGAGCGCTGCATATTTTTATTACATAGTTTGGAACAGTGGTATGCTTCATTTTCTGTGAAATTGGATAAAAATGCATCAGAAATGGCGAGGAAAGCTTATGGAGAAGCTGTGCTATCATTTGCAAGTGTTCTGATGGCACAATGCCTTCATGGAAGGATGCAAAGGTATTGAAGAAGAACAACGATCAGGAAGCCCCTCTTTGTCAAAAACGGAACAGTATGTGGATGCAGTGAGGTCTGTTCTCAACCATGACTGACGGCTCACGATCAGAATGATTGCAGAGGAAACGGGAATTACCACGTCAGTTGTTCATGAAATCGTGAATCCAGTATTTAAACATGAGAAAAGTGTGTGCAAAACTTGTTCCAAAGAACTTGTCACCTTATCAGAAGGAACACGATCAACTTGTTTGCCAAGACCTATTGGCCTGTTTTGAAAGATGATGAATCCTGGGTGTTTAGGTATGATCCCAAGACAAAGGAACAAAGTTCAGAATGGCACACACCCACGTCACCGTGCTCCAAGAAAGCTGGAATGAGCAATCCAAAAGTCAAATCAATGGCCATTGTTTTGTTTTTTTTACGTGGAATTGTCCATAAGGAGTTTGTACCTACTGGTACAACTGTGACTCACAAATTTACCTGAAAGTTCTTGGTCGCTTCAGAAAAATAATTTTTCATGTGCATCCTGAGATCAGTTCAACTTGGATCCTTCATCACGACAACGAACGGAGTCACATTGCTTTGCCTGGCAGAGTTTTGGGCTAAAAAAAAAAACACATACCGGTGCTTCCCCATCTATCCTACAGCCCCGACTTGACTCCTTGTGATTTTTTTCATATTCCCAAAGATGAAGAAGGGGTCGAAAGGACACCATTTTGGTAGTGTGGATAACGCCGAAAGAGCCACTATGCAGGCTCTGTACACCATCCTACTTGAAGACTTCCAGGGATGCTATGAAGGATGGAAAAATTGCTGGAAGCATTGTGTACACTCACAAGGTGCATACTTTGATGGAGACAATGTTCAATTGTAAAATGTTTCAATAACATAACTTTTAAAATATCATTCTCATTACTTTTCTGGACACACCTTGTAATATTGTGTGCATTTGTTTTAGAAGCTCTGTTGCATAAAAGCTATAATTGCTATAGTTATGTTTTGCTTCTGGCCAACCTCATATGAATTCTCTTATTAATAAAGGAGGGACTTCAGTGTGGACTATGATGGTGTCCCCTTTGGCCAAGGGTCTTTTTCATCGTGCCATTGATATCAGTGGATCCTCTGTGTTTAAAACCAGTATGGCTGAGGCAGAGAAGGACAATCTGGTTTTCCTGCAGAAGACAGGCTGCAAAGATGCTGCGTGTTTGAGGCAGCTGAACGTAACCAAGATCCTTCAAGTAAGTGTCAACCACAGGTGAGAAGCTCATGGTCAATGAGCATATGAAGGTTTTTTATTGCATTGCCTAAGTAGGGTAACCCGTGACTGTAACTGATGAAATATACCATGCTACCAAATGTTTGTGGATACCTAACCATCACACCTACTATGTTTTAAAAAGTATGTGCTCAACCCTCCAAATTAATGAATTTTGAAGTTTTGAGTGAAAGGATTTGTTAATGCTACATCATACAAAGACATTTTAGACAATTGTGCGCTTTTAATCCTGTGGCAAGCTTGAGTAAAACTCTTCTCTGTTCAAGCATGACTGTGCATAAAGTCAGGTCCATAAAGACATGGTTTGATGAGTTTGGTTTGTAGGAAGTTCAGTGACCTGCTCTGACCTCAACCCGATTGAACACCTATGGAAAGAATTGGAATGTTGATTTCAAGCCATAAGCCAGGTCTTCGGAGCCAACATCAACACCATATATGCTTTTTTTTGCCTCAGTGGCTCAAATTCCAAGACATACTACAACATCTTGTGGAAACACTTCCTATAAGAATGGAGCTTGTTACAGCTGCATAGGGTGGGGTGGGGGTGCAACCCTATTGGAATTGGATGGCTTTTAGAATAGGGTGTCCAATAAGCTCATAAAGTTGTAATAGTCATGTGTCCACAAATGTTTGACTATGAAGCATATCATCATTTAAGGGAAGCAATGCTATTAATATACTATGCAGATGGATAATGCTAACAATGTCAGCTACACCTAAAGAAAGAATTTCCCTACTCTAGTCTACACTTTTGTACATAGCTAAAAGGTTCCCTTTGCAGTATGACACAAGCGACATATACCCAGAACATAGACATGGAGGGGTTTATTTACTAAAGCTGGAAAGTCCAAAATCAGACTCCCTTCTGCATAGAAACCAATCAGCTTCTAACCTCAGCTTGTTCAATGAAGCTTTGGCAATGAAACCTGGAAGCTGATTGGTTTCTATGCAGAAGGGAGTCTGATTTTGGACTCTCCAGCTTTAGTAAATAAACCCCGGAGGGTCTACTCTCAGATAAAACAGTTTAATTTATAGTAATGGTTATGGTAGTTTTGTTTGTTATAACGTTACCTGTATTACTTCTAGTCCATCCCTTGGAAAGAATACCCAGCATGGGCAGCGGAAGACCTATTTGACTTGCCACAAAAAGAAAAATTTGTTGGCCCATTGCCTGTAGTGGATGGATATGTGGTGCCATTTCCCCCACTGGATATATGGAAGGAGAAGAAAGAGGGCTACAGTGATGTACCATATGTGATCGGTACCACCCTGCAAGAAACTGAGTTTGCGTAAGACAATTACTATCTCCTGAATACATTGACAACGTCCAGGAGAGGATTGGGTCCTTTTAGACCAGGAGAAAAAACACAACCAACCAGCTCTGTTATAAGTAGGATAGGTCTCTGTGTATGCACTGTATATAGCAACATTCTTGAAAAATTCTACCCCCCCTATAGAATTAATGCATTTGTGTGTAAGCTTGTCCTCTCATATTAATGCCATTAGCTGGTATTCACATGAGCATTTAACACCACCACAGCATATTTTAAAAGACTAACTGACTTCACCCCCTTTCTCCCACACGTCCGCACTGGTGCTTGGCAATTTGCTGCTTGGAGACCAGAACCTTCACATAGGGACAGGATAAGAGAGTCCACAACCCTGTGTAAGCTCCGAGTTGTGACTTTAAATCTACACAGGATTTTCCTCACTCCAGGCAGCTAAAGGGAGCCGTGGGAAGTCAAAGGAAGGCATGCATGTGTTAGAGTTAAAGCAGAAGTTCACTAAATCAGGCTGATCTGCTTTTGGCAGGCTTTGGTCAGGTTTGACACAATTATTTGTCTTTAGGACACAATTATTTGTTGGTAATCAAGCGTGACAAATTCTTTTGTTGCTACTGACCTTTATGTAATGGCACCTTAACCCAAGAACCATAAAACAGACTGTATATAACATTCTGTGAAAATCTAAAATGAGTATGCTGGATAAAATACACTAGTCATGATGTGCCTTCATTTATACTGGGGGGGGTTGGACTTTGCCTCTCGCAGGCCCATAGACCAGCTACCCAATTTGACTCTCATGGCACTGTGCTCCCCACTACCCCACTTGGATAGAAGTAGCTCTGGTCCCTCCTGCTCCTCCACACAGCGGTTATTTGGGAAAGTTCGCTGTCTTAAATGAGCACAGCTAAAGGCAAACCTTTTGACTTACAACATTGATAGAAAGGTCTGCAAATGTGGGTTTCGGCTGGTGATCCTTTTAGCACATGCCAGCAAGGTGCAGTGGTTATCCTAGAATACCCAGGCATGGATGTAATTTTTTACAGCCCATGTCTGTGTTTCCGAGTTGAAAGAATAAATGTTAAAATACACATAAAAAACACCAGTAACACAAAAGAAATGACTCCTGCTGCTGTCCCTGAGCCAATGAGGAGGGAGAGAGCTGGGAGAGACACTGCTCTCCTGCACAGTTCTGAATCGATATTGGGCTCAGGTTAGTATGGAAAGGGGGGGGGAGACTACACACTGGGGGCTTTTTACCTTCATGCATAGAATGCATGTGAAGGTAAGAAAACCTTCAGTCTTTAGAACCACTTTAAAGTGATACTAAACCTAAAAATGTTTTTTACCCTAATGCATTGCTTGCATTAGAGTAAAAAACGTTTTTAAGTTCCCTGTGCTCCCCCTTCCATGTGTGAAGGGGAAGAGAGGGGAGAAGAGATCAGCGCTGTGCACAGCTGCATCTCTTCTCCCTTGCTTCCTCTTCACAGAGGGACATGAACAGCAGCAGGAGCCATTGGCTCTTGCTGCTGTCAATCAATTGCGGTGAAAAGGAAGTGGGGCTAGGTCCTGTTGTGTGCGTCTATGGAGCACTGCTCCGTAGACACACAGATCGGGAGTGAGCGCGCAGTGTTTGTCCCCATAGCAAACAGCTTGCTATGGAGACACACAAAGAAGAGAGAGAGGCAGGATTGCCATCAGGGGACTCAAGAAGAAGAGAATCGGGGCAACTCTGTGCAATACCACTGCACAGAGCATGTGAGCATAATAGGTTTGTTACTTCAATTTAAAAAAAAATTGCTTTTAGTAACACTTTAAGGAAAAATATTGTTTGCAGCTTTCAGAACTCTCTTTTGTTTTATTTTTATGAGCATGTGTGTGATTTATCTACAAATTAGGTCTCATGGTAGAGGAGTAAGCTGTATTACTTACCTTACTCCTCACTCCAGCAGACTCAGGTGCTCTCCACCTCTCTACACTGCTTTTGGTTTTTTTTTTGTTTTGTTTTTTTTTTTCTTCTATGGTTGAACTGGATGGACTTTTGTCTTTTTTCAGCCAGACTAACTATGTAACTATGGATGGGCCCTCAGTGTCCTCACATATAATGCAAGACTACTGGTGCTGCATAGCACATGATGACATTAGTGTGCAATCGATGGCTTGAGCACATTAGAGAGAATGATTTGGGGAACCAGTGGCACAGCATAGTGGAAGCCTGCTGGAGTGAATAATAAGGAAAGCATTACATCTTACTCCTCTACCCCTAGACTTATTGGGAGTTTGCCGCTTCCAGCGCGGTTGGTGTGGAAGCAGGGCTGGGGCAAGAGGTGGGCAGTTGCCCTGGACACTGTGGTATCATGTGAGGTGGGGGGGGGGTTTCAGCGAAGAGGGTGGAGAGGATATGTGTTGGGAGGGGGAATTTGGGTGGCGGCAGGGAGTAAAAATTGTTTTAGGAGGGGAAACTTGGGGGGTGTTAGGAGGGGTGATTTGTGTTGGTAGGGGGAGGGAGAAATGGGGGAAGAGGATCTGTGCCAGGAAGGGATTTGTGCTAGAAGAGTTGATATAGTAGAAGGGGGAGGGGAAATTTTTTTTGGGGGGGGGATTTGTGTGAGTAGGGATGATTGGGAGGTATTTGTGCTAGGATGGGAAATTGGGGGGGACTTGTGCTGGGGAGGGGGATTGGGTGGGGAATTTGTGCTGGGAGGGAGGGGGTGTAGAGTGGGAGGAGAATATGTGTATTTGGGGGAAATTTGAGGGATAGAGGATTTGTTCTAGGAGCCGTTGTGCTGGGGGAATGTGGGAAGAGAGAGGATCCGAGCTGGGTGGGGAATATATGCCTAGGGGATAAGTATGCAGGTTAGTGCTCAGTTTTTTTTTTAAAGGGGGGATTTTTGCTGATAATAATGCACATAATGCTCATACATTTTTTTTTTGGGGGGGGCAGTTTGGCATGGGTTCTAGATGACCTTGTGCTGGCATTGGGTGGAACAGTGTGGGTTCACAGCAAGGTATTTGTTTTTTAAATCCCAGAGTTCAGCTTTAAGGAGAATTCCATTCCTGTGTGGAGGTTGATGGAAGATAGCTACCCTTTAATTCACTTTCTACCAGGAAGCAAGGGAGGTGCATCCCATGTTCCAATGTGCTTATTTATTTATTTCAGGTAGTTATATAGTGCTGCCAATTTACGCAGCACTTTACATATATATTGTACATTCACATCAGTCCCTAACCCTCAAGGGGTGTACAATCTAAGGTCCCTAACTCACATTCATACATACACATACTAGGGACAATTTAGACAGGGTCCAATTAACCTACCAGCATGTCTTTAGAGCGTGGGAGGAAATCGGAGTACCTGGAGGAAACCCACACAGGCATCGGGAGAACATGCAAACTCCAGGCAGGTGGTGACGTGGCTGGGATTCAAACTAACGACCCGAGTACTGCCAGGCGGAAGTGCTAACCATTTAGCCACTGTGCTTATAGATATAATTTTTCTCCACAGCCCATCTTTTGCCAACCTGTCTAAGTGGACTGAAGAAGATTACCATTGGTTTGCCAAATGTGAGTTTTTTTTCTAATGATCAAATTATAAACTTTTCATGAATCTTCAGGATGACGTGTAATATTCTTCTCCAGTACATCTGAACACATTTGGGGAAAGTCTGGCAGATGAGGCTCTGAAACTCTATCCCACCTCAGAGTTCTGCACCCAACCTGAGCGATGTGTGGAGAAGACCTACATGACAATGGTGTCTGATGTGAGAGCCTCATGTCCCAACAATGAGCTGGCCAAACAAGCAGCAGGTACTTGTAAATCCTCTCTCTAGGAATTCCATCACACCTTTGTTTACAAAAGGGCAAATTCACAGCAAATCTATTCTCTGTCCATGTATTTTTTTTACTGTGACACCTTCCTGTCATACTTCCCTTCCTCTCCAAAAAGAAAGAGCAAAGAAAATGTGTGCTAACCCTTCTCCGATATCTGCAAAAGAAAGTTGACTGGAGATATGCTTTAAAGCCCAATTAAAGCCTCACCCCATTTTATGTCTTTATTTTCCTGTACCTCTGGATTTGTGGCTGATTTTGCTTAGAATGCTCAGTGAAAATGCCACGTCTTGCCCACCCACAGCAGTTCTCTATGTGATCATAACTAAATAACACGGGGTCACAATCTGGTGCCCTTCGTCTGAACAACTGCTATAATAGAAAAGTGGAGGTAATGCAGGCCATAGACGGGTCATTTATCGGTCGAATTTTCGTCCGAACAAAACAAATCGGTCGATATTCACACCGTTAGTGGGGCAATGCCGTCGGACGTTTTTTGCGGATCTTCGTTTCTTTTTATCGGTCATGCTGGGAAATCCACGAAAAAAGGACGTTTTTTGTAAGCATTGGTGGGAGCATCCATGGCAGCAACGACCGATTTTTCGTTTATCGGCCGACAATTCGGCCAATAAACGGCCCGTCTATGGCCAGCCTTAGACTAGGAAATTGGAGGTTGCTTGTATGTCTATCAGACAATTGGGCTTTAAAAGAGAAGTACAAGATATTAAAAAAACAAAAACAATCATACTCACCATTATCGATCCATGCTGTATCTGTCCCCTTTAGCCTCTCACCCAAATGGAAGAAAAATATATTTTAAATATATTTTAAAAATATTCTTCCCAAATACATTGACATATATTTGAAATACTACAATTTTGGCCATATGCAATATATATACATATATATATATTCCAAAGAGCAGGGCCCTCGAACCCCTCGTGTACTGTATTGTCACTGTATTGTCTCATGTACTGACCCCCACTATAATGTACAGCGCTGAGCAAACTTTTTGGCGCTATATAAATACTGTATAATAATAATAAAAAATACATATATGCACACACACATATATATATATATATATATATATATATATATATATACATACACACATACATACACACACACATACACACACTGTATGATGAAATGCGTTTTTATATACTACAGAATATATAAAAAATATTTTTAAAAATACATTTTCAAATATACTGTATGTCTTTAAAAATACATTTAATCTACATTTTTGGAATGCGTTTACAAATATATGTAAAAATTTATGTTAACATGACTTTTTATATGTTAAAAAAAAACTGATATATATATATATATATATACACATTTTTAATTTTTTTTTTTAATATATTGAGTGTGGCAAAAATTGTAGTATTTTAAATATATGTCAATATATTTGGGAAGAATATTTTTAAAATATAGTTAAAATGTATTTTTCTTCCATGTGGGAAGACCGACAGGTGAGAATCAATCACCACTGATCACTCATTTCTGGTCTTCAGTCTGTCAATCACTGGCTTTTTGCTCTGCCTCGCCAGCACTCATTGGAGTGCCAAGCTGTGGAGGGGGCGTGAACGTCTGTCCCAGGTTCTGAGAGGCTGGGCCAGCTGCCAGTCCAGGCATCTGGGAGGATCTTTCCTGAACCTGGACAGACTGATTGCCTATGGGTCACAGGAATGCAAAGTATAGCTAAAAGAGTTTCTCCTTTAAGCTTTTTGATGGAAGTCGAAGAAATTTTCATTTAAAATGTGATGTCCCCTTGGAAAAGTAGATCCTGGTCACTAGTAGAAATGTATCATAATAAAATATTTAAAAGCAACTTCTCTATGTAACTGATGACCATTCATTGTCCTTTAATTGCAGCTGCATTGTCCAGCCCTGTCTACCGGTATCAGGTCACCTACACTCCATCCCGACCAGTTAGAGTCAATAACCTCTTCTCCTATGAAAGCTGGTTCTCCTTTCATATGCTGGATATCCTGGGATTTTTTGGAACTCTGGATTACGCGCTTGGAGAGACTACAGAAGCAGATCATGAGTTCCAGAGGCTGATGAGAAAATACTTCATTTACTTTGCTAAAGAAGGTAAGAACAACCCTAAGGGAGGTTGTCCCTCAACATCTAGGGGCCAGCATATTGCACACACTGGTACAAGCTGAAGAATCCCAACATCCATGGTTTACAGATACTGAAACATGAAAGCTGCAATTGCTGAAAATGCTAGTTGCCTGGCTGTATCTGATTTCAATACTTTGAGCAGTGGAACAATTATGAAGTATAGTGAGCAAAGAAAGTTGAAACTCCTGATCTCCATACTTGTTCAAGGTCATTATCTGGGATTTTCATAAGGATAGGTCAGCTATGGCAGCCCACATTTTTTAATGATAGAGGTTTCCTTGAAGTTAGGTTTTCCTGGACTATGGCTCTTGAAAGGGGTGGAGCTTGGCCACACATGGGTCTGTTTTAGCCAGTAATGTCACACTTTGGGCAGGTCATACAGAGAGCAAAAGAGCACTTTAACAGAATAGACAATCAGCTGAATAAATAGACAGATAGTAACTAACTATCCCCCATTCCTGACCAGGTCATTTTTTGGGTTATGGCGCTGTGTTACTTTAACTGGCAATTGCACGGTCATGCAACGCTGCACCCAAATTAAAATTACGTCCGTTTTTTTCCCACAAAGAGCTTTCTCTTGGTGGTATTTGATTACCTGTGCGGTTTTTATTTTTTGTGTTATAAATTTAAAAAAAATCATCAATTTTGAGGAAAAAAAATATTTGACTTTTTGCTATTAAACATGTTCAGTAAAAAAATTAAAAAAATAAAATTGTCATAAATTCAGGACAAAATGTATTCTGCTACACATCTTTGCTAAAAAAAATCCCAGTATGTGTAAATGAATTGGTTTACGTGAAAGTTATAGCATTTACAAAAAAGACGGTATATATGTTTTTTTTTAATGGTGGAGATCAGTAAACTTACAGCGGGACTGTGACGGGCATTCTGACACTGGGAGGGGGGAACTGACGTCGTGTTACTGACCTCCCCAGTGACAATAATACAGTGATCATTGCTAATAAAAAGCACTGACATTGTACTAATGACACTGAGCAGGAAGTGGTTAACATCTGGGGTGATCAAAGAGTTAACTGTGTGCATTTTACTATGGGGCGGTGTCTGTGCTTTCCACTGTAAGTACACTGCTTTGTGTGGCTCTGCATAGCAGAGCCATACAAAGCAGTGTGCTGGAGCGAACAGGGGAGAGATCTGTATTGTTTACATACAGTTATCTTACCCCACTCGGTATTACTCAGTGATCACTGGCGAGTATTCACTGGGCGGGACCTGGTGATTGACAGCCGAGACTGTGAATGGCGATGCAGGTAGGGTGTGGCATAGTCTCTACAAGACTCTATAGCAGCCTTTCTCAAAAAGTTCACAGTACATTAATGTGATGGTCACTTAGAGGAATGCACCTTACATTGGTGGTCATTGGGAAGATTGTCGTTCCCCCCAATACAGATTGTTATAAAGATCAATGCTGTCATTGGTTACTCATTTGAGAGGCAGATTCCTTTGCTCAAGGAACTCCTAACGACCTCTAAAGTAGCCCTAGTTAAGAGAAGGTTGAGAAAGGCTGCTCAATAGTGTAGCTGAGAATCACTACTTCAGTAAAACAGTTCAGAACACAAACAGCTAATTGTGATTATCGTCAAAGTCTACATCCCTCCCAGTGAAGTCCAGGGTAGATCTGCTAACAGGCAGGCAGCTGGAGAGATACAAGTTCCAGGGGCAAAGAGCCACCCCATTGGAACTGTAGTGTGCTGGTAGAAATTAAAGACAGCAGCTGGTCTTCAGGAGCAGCTGTTTACTATTGTACTCTGTCTCAGCTGTCCGCATATTGGTTAGTGGAGGGCCTATCACCTGGCTACAGTTCGCAAGTCTATCTACCTCTGTCTCATCAGATGTGCTGTAAGGGAGGGAAACTGAGGAATGTATCTTCCCTGAGAGTGTCCAGGAATCCAGCATGGTGAGTAATTGGGCACCACAGTACAGCACCTGTAGCATTGGACAATATGATGTGAAGGCAAAGGTAGGTAACTTAGGAATTATTGTTTTATACTAAATACCATGCAGAGCTTATTACAAATGTCCATATAAAAGAACATCTGGGTATCAATGACCATAATATGATTTCGTTTATTGTTAGCTGTAAACAGCAAGCACATACAGGAAAAATAAAAATGTTCAATTTTAAGAGAGCTAATTTCTCAAGGCTGAGAGCTGCTCTCCAAGACTTAGACTGGGAGGGAATATTGGCATCAATGAACACAACACAGAAATGGGATTTCTTCAAAAAGACTGTATGTGAACACACTGCAAAATATATTCCCATGGGCAACAAGTTTAGAAGGCTAAAAATCAAACCTTCAAGCCATTCCTCTCTGGCTGGTGACCCATTTTTTTCTTGGTCTTGAGCATCCGGTTGATTCTCTGTGTCCTCCTTCTGGTCATGCTGGCAGGTTCCCTCATCAGGCCTCATCCAGTGCCAGATTCGGGCAGTAGTCCATCAGGCAGCTCTTTGGCTGTTTCTCTTTTTTGGGGCTTCTATTGGTTGTTGCCATTTGCCCACCCCCCCAATTGGACTGCTTTTGGATGCCCTGACAGTGTATGACTTCCTGTGTTCCTCAATGGGCGAGAAAGAAAATAGGATTTTTGCACTTAAAATCCTTTTCTTGGAGTCTATTGGTGGACACAGAATCCACCCCTCTGTGTTCATCAGCATGCTCTTGGAACTGGTTGTTACAAACCAAGACATGCTGGGTAAAGGAGGGATTATCCTGGGCTGGCCTACATATTTTAGTGTTTACCAGTGTCCAATCCTCCTGTAGGTGGCACTAAAACCCAACAGCATATGATTTCCTGAGTCCCTCAATCGCATTCAGGATTGTATGGTTGATCTAAAAATCTTGTTTTTGTATTCAGATATATTTTAAGGTCCATTGTCACACCTTCAGCTTTAATGCTTTAATTTTCTCTGGTGAATCTGGGTTCTACCTTTGGCTCAAATCACACTGTCGCAATGGCTAAGGTGGTTTTCCTAGACTTTCAAAAACACTCAATTCTGAATTAGCGAGAAAAACGAATTATCCAAGTCAGATTTTGGCCACAAGCTGTACATTTGCACACTCAGAGCTAAGTGCCTTTTCAGTGTATTTAAAAAAGTATTAAATGTACAGTAAATGCATCATGCAGAAATAAATGACGACAGCTGGATACATGAACCTTTTGTTCTGCCTGGAATACTTCTTAGCTTTGAAATGTTGAAACATATGCAGTAGCTGTCAGAACATGAGAACTGGTGGTTTGGGGAAGGGCACAGATTGACTTTTATGTATTCAAATTTTTTTATTGTTACAGGAAGCATGCCACCTGAATGGCCAGAGTACCCCAATGGGACGGCGCTATTGTCCACGTCGCTGTCTGTGGAGAAGGACTATCGCTCAGCTCAGTGTGCACTCTGGGAGAAGTACAACATGTTTCCGTATGCCTGGATAAACTGAGGAATACGTCTTTTACATTGAAGGTAACATGTTGTAAAAAAAATATGATGGTTGTCTCCGAAAACTGCCAGTTGCCTGGCTGTCATATCATCTCAGAAGCTTCAACATTTTGGGGACTGATCAAGAATGCCGATCAGGTGTTTGACTTTCAAACTTGTTTCAGTCGAGAAGTCAGAAACAATAAAGACAAATACAAAATAGGAAAGTAGCATTTGCATCTGCTCTCAAGAGGTCACCAGCAACAGTTTTTGAATTTTCCTCAGCATGGGTTCCCCTTTGACTTGGTGGGTTTTCAAGGTCTTTAAATCCTTACATGGGATTAACTGTTAGTGAAGAGGACCCTTTCTATCTTCAAGAGGGTTGGGATAATGGTGAGCTTAAAAAAGCCAAAAATTATAAGTGATGTTCTCAATTTGAGGAACTTTTGCAGAAATGTGGCTTCCAGCTGGCACTAGATGAAACATACAGAATTTCTCCAATTTGAGCTGCTCCTTTACTTATGTTATCAAAGGCAGCATGGGGTCTGGTTTTCAACTCTACAGTCTACCAAATGAGAAATGAGGGGTGATGTCAAGTTTTCTGAACTGTAATTAGCCTTTACACTCCTTTCAACATCCCCTGCAACTCCATCCCCTGCAACTCTATTGCAAACTTTTGCTACAAATGTCCAAAAGCAGACAGAAGTGAAAAACAAAGTAAGAATACGTTATCACCATTTATACATGTAGAAGCTTGATGTTCCCTCTAACCCTGCTGTCCTTGGCACCAAACCAGCTGCTGGAGCGACCCCACTGTTTCTTAAATCTATCTTGACAACAGAGTTCAAGTGCAAGTGTTCACATCTCCTGAAAACATTAAACCCCTGATGAAGGAGGCGTTCCATAACTCCTGAAAAAAGATGGCATTACAGACTTTTATTTTTAATAAACCGACTTTACAATGGGTTTACCATTCAGTTTGTTTTTTTTATTTCCTACTGTTGTAAATACAGGCTTGGTTCCAGAATTTATACAAGTATGGGCAAGTTTTCCCTAAGTGCACTAACCAGAAAAGGGTCCTGCACATGGAAATGGTCACTAAAGCTACAATAAAGTTTGGTATACAGAGATATTTAGGAAAATTTGCAGCATGTGGGTAACATGTCTTGTTCACATTTCTGTCTGATATACTAATGCAGTTTGGTTTGCTTAAAAAATAAGTTTACAAAAGGTTTTCTTCCGGGTAGAAAGATTTCTGGATTTCTAAGTTTGAAAATTGTGTTATATTTGTTAGAGCAAATCCTGTTGGTCTTATTTACCAAAGCTTGGAGATGGGAAAATATGTATTGCCCAAAGTGATGTCTGATGCCTGGACCATAGTGGCCAAAAGTATTAGATTTCCCCAACGGATCTAGGTCAATGTCCTTGAAGTTATATAGCTGAATTGAAAGAGTCCCTTTGCACCTACCTGTATTCCTAAAGTAAGACGCAAATCTTTATAAAAAGAACTTTAGTTGGAAATACAAAGTTTGTGAGCAAGAAGGCTGTTTTATAGCAGAAGATATAGATATATATATATATATATATATATATATTTCACAAACTTGACACCGTAGACAAGTATCTCAATGTACAATGGGTGGATGACAACCTTATTTTAATCACATTTTAGTGTCACTTTATTTTTTACTATTTTTTTTTTCATTTAGTTTTCCACCATGCCTTACCTTTTTTTCACCACTAGATGACATGTGAACACTTTTAATACCATTTCACTCTATGAGGCCTATTTATATGCTTTCTGAGTTTTACTTCTTACAATACCATACTCCCTTTCACTCCAATCCCTCCTCTTTCCCTTTGCCTAGCCTGTGACACCTTTCACCTTTATTAATATACCCTACCTAGTTAAAGAATGGCTTATTTCTACTATAAAATTCTCTGCACTCAATAAAGCAGGTTTATTGCTTCTGAAAAAAAAAAAGACAATAAAACAGTATAACCATACAGATTAATTTTGCTGCCTCCCAAGCAGGGGCGGACTGACCATTTGGAAACTCGGGCACTGCCCGAGGGCCCGGGGTCAGTAGGGGGCCCCATGAGATGCCCCTGGTATCTTTTTTATAGGCTTTTTTGAGTTTGGCCAAGGACACAGGGGCCCCATGATCCCTATTGCCCGGGGGCCCCATGAGTTGTCAGTCCGCCCCTGCTCCCAAGCAGGGGTGTATTTACCACAAGGCAAATAAAGCATTTGCCTAGGGCAGCATTTTTCAGGGGGGCAGCACTGCCCTCCAGAAGAAAGGACAAAAGAAGGGACACATGTGGCATGGGGACCAGGTGGGATCCGAGAGAGGCTGCAGGCTGCTTGATGGTGTATGCAGAGCCCAACTCTCATTCCCAGGGATGTCTGGAGCTGTGAAAGTGAATGTCTCTCTCTCACTCTCACCGGGGGGGGGGATGTGTGTTAGTGGAAGTCTCCCTCAGGTGGGGGGGTAGCCAATTTTCGTGTTGCCTAGGGCAGCACAAAACCTAAATACACCACTGCCCCAAGCCTTACTTCTTAAGAAGCCATGTTTCCATGCACTGCACTGGTGATGTCCACAAAGCCTGAAACAGCTGTATTCTGTTTGAAGTAGTAAATTGCTTTGTAATATACAACTTATTTACGACTTATTATACACCAGCGGTTCTGGATCTGGCTGATGGGGCATACAAAAATGATTTGCATTCCTCTGTCCACTTTCCTGAAATGAAGAATAATTCTATTTTGGGGTATGTGTCGGAATGAGCCGTGTCAATATCTACTGTTGTAAGACTTGGTTATAGGGATGTTTTGCTTTTAGTCCCTTCTCGACATAACCTGTATGGCTGTACTGTCTCATAAGACTAAAAGATCTTATTTCTCAAAAAAAATAGTTTTCATAGTCACCATATCCCCAACATGAGTAATAAATGGTTTACACGTCATATTATGGTCACAATCCAAATACACAAACCAAAAGTGTGTCCATCGCCTTTCACAAATCTGTCCAACCTGAGATCTTACAAACACACATAGATCTCTTTAGTTACTTATTTTTCTAAGCTCAAAAGGAATAGTCAGCATTAGGGAAAAAGAGAACATTTATGCAGCTAGTAAGTAAGGCGGCTTCCTATCCAAGTACTGACCAGCTTGACCCTGCTTAGCTTCCAAAAGCAGACAAATGCAAGGCAGCTAGCAAGTAGGGTAAGTATTCAAACCCCAAAATAAAATGTGAAAGCAAAAGTGCAGCACGTAAGTGATCAAGAATGAACAATATTATAATCAAAAAACAAAGTGTAGATAATATACTTATGACACAAATTACCAAAAAAAAGTGTGACTTTGAAGTCAGCGGTGTCCCTAGGGTTGGTGTCACCCGGTGTGGTAACACTTGGTGACACCCCCTCCGACGATCTCCGCTTAATGAATAGGATCTGCAGATTGAGCATAATGGATCAGAGTCTGATCCATTATCCTCCCCAATCCGCAGATCCGATCCATCCTGCGGGGATTGTTGGCATGCAACCAGGGGCAGACTGACCATTTGGAAACTCGGGCGCTGCCCGAGGGCCCAGGGTCAGTAGGGGGCCCCATGAGATGCCCCTGGTACCTTTTTCATAGGCTTTTTTGATTTTGGGCAAGGACACAGGGGCCCCATGATCCCCTATTGCCCGGGGGCCCTATGAGTTGTCAGTCCGCCCCTGCATGCAACCTATATGGGGTGAAACCGGACCCGCTCCACGAAAAGGTAAGTTTTAAAGCAACCCGACAATCCCCGCAGGATGGATTGGATCTGCGGATTGGGGAGCATAATGGATCGGACTCCAATCCATTATGCTCAATCCGCAGATCTGATCCATCCTGCAGGGATCGTCGGCTTGCTTTACAATTTACCTTTTCACGGAGTGGGTCCGGTGTCACCACATATAGGTTGCATGCCGATGATCCCCGCAGGATGGATCGGATCTGTGGATTGGGGAGGATAATGGATCGGACTCCGATCCATTATGCTCAATCCGCAGATCCAATCCATCCTGCGGTGATCGTTGGCTTGCTTTACAACTTACCTTTTTGTGGAGCGGGTCCGGTTTCACCCCGTGCGGTAGGACGGCCCTGTTTGAAGTACATAAAAAGGTTCCAAAAACATGTGAGTCTTCTTAGTGGTAAATAATAAGTCCAACAGTTGTCGGTGTGTAGTATTCATCAAACACTTCCAGCTATTAGGCTAGGTTCACATCTGTGCGAGTGGTGCTGCTGCGGATCCACACGAAAATCCGTGCAGCCGCACCACCCGCACAGAGACATGTGGACCCATGGGCGGGTGCCATTAGTTCTAATGGCACGCTGCCCACACTGGAAAACGCAACCGTAGTGGGAACCAAGGTTCCCATGCGGGCTGCGGTTTCGGAAGAAGTGCAGGGACTTCTTCCCTGCATGTCATGGGGCACGAGAGTCCATTCAAATGAATGGGCTCTCGTGCCCATGCAAAACGTGGCCCGCACGGTTGCATAGATGTGCACTTCTATATGTGAGCTTAAGCTGCATCAGAAAGGCAGCAGACAGCATTTTTAGCACAGGCAGGGCATCAGAGTATTGGAATCCATCCGCTTTGTAATCCTCATCTTGCACAGGGGGCCACCGGCACCAACAATATATCAAGCCTAGGAGGAATTCTCACCACACCGGAGCCTCAGAAAAAGGTATATTGTGTAGTAATTTATTCATAAAATCAGCTTTTATCCATCCATTAAATCCATACACCAAAGTTTTCAGGTATAGCAGAGTGTAAATCTACCATGTGGGAACGTTCACTTACTAAAAGGGCTGTTTCTGGGACCGGCTACCCTCTTAGTAAGTGAATGTTCCCACATGTTAGATTTACACTCTGCTATACCTGAAAACTTTGGTGTATGGATTTAAAAGATGGAGAGAAGCTGATTTTATGAAAATATTCTACACAATATACAGGGGTTAGACAAAAACACTACATGATTTGCAGGTGAGAAAGTGACAACATGTTTTGCGTTGAAAGCGGAGGTGATGTAACATTCTTTTGCGTCCGCTTTGTGATGAGACACCTAGCTAACAGGTGGGAAGCCTCACTTTTGTCATTCACTGCGTGTGTTGCTAGTAATACGGAGCCATGTCAGAGCTTACTGAGCTTCAAAGAGGGCAAATTGTTGGTGCCGCTCAGCCGGTGCCTCTGTGACTGAAATTGCCAATTTATTTGTCGTGTCGGGAGGTACAGGATCAAAAGTTATGACGGCGTATACAGTTTCCGGGAAAACGTTGTCTGATATTTATAAGCGCAGTCGACATGGTCAACTGACTGAAAGAGACAAAAGGACATTGCGCAGGATTGTGACCTGGAATAAGAAAACAACTGCTGCAAAAGTGACTGCAGAGCTCAATCTCAGTCTTCACGGAACTGTTGGATGAATACTACACACAGACAACTGTTGGAGTTATTATTTACCACTAAGATGAGTCGCATGTTTTTTGTGACTTTTTAAAGTCAATTTTTTGTTAGTAATTTTTGTCATATTTATATTATTTACACTTTGTTTTTTAATTATAATATTGTTATATTCATGCTTGATCACTTAGGTGCTGGGCTTTTGTTTCCACATTTAATTTTTCTAAGGATTCGAATAAAAAAATGTTGACACCCTTACTCACTTTATTCTTCCAGGACCAGGTGCCCTTGCTTTTCCCCATCATTTCCAGTCTTGAATGGTTCAGCTCCTATTATTGAAGTGAACTCAGCCTTCCTCTTGTTTTTCTTATTTAATTCAGGTACTTATATAGCGCCATCAATTTACGCAGCGCTTTACATATATATTATACATTCACATCAGTCCCTAACCCTCAAGGGGTGTACAATCTAAGGTTCCTAACTCACATTCATACATACACATACTAGGGACAATTTAGACAGGAGACAATTAACCTACCAGCATGTCTTTGGATTCTCACCTAGACATCCTCCAGTGGCACATGTAGGGAAGTGGATTTCGGTAGCTAAAATATGATCATAAATTATGGATCGCATCTCTGTTTCCACTATGCAATCTCATAATCTGTTCGGTCAATGTGATCTTATTCCTGAACCTAGTATCTCAGTGCTGCCAATTGTTGCAAAACGATCAATTCTACCCTGGCCAAGTGACTCAGTTCGATCTAATCGGATCAAATTGATCCTTCGATCAGAAGGGAAGTTATGGCTATTCAATGGCTTGTAGATTGATGATTCAAGTAAAACCATTCAATCAAATTAAAAGAAATTAAAGTATGTTTGGCCAACATTACAATCGTAACTATCAATCAGAATCCACTTCCCCATGTGTGGTATATAGATCTAATGGGTTGTCAACTATAGAGTCAATATTCTTATTGGAAAAGAAATCAATAATGTATCGAAGTGTGTATGGCCATCATAAAGGGGGGGCCACATCTCTCATACCTGCAGCCCTGGAAGTGTACCACTACCTGTACCTTCCGGCATAAATTAATTTGTAATTTCTACCTTCAACAATACTACACATCGCCCAAATTCTGTCCACTTATCTCTAACCCCAAAGACATAGGGTACTTTAGAGTGTAAGCTCCACGAGCCGGGCCCTCCTATTCCTTCTGTACTGAAATGTATTGTATCTGTACTGTCTCCCTTATATTGTAAAGCGCTGCACAAACTGTTGGCGCTATATAAATCCTGAATAATAATAATAGGTGCTGGTCCCACACCGCAGAACATGGACAATTAACAGGTGGACGACCGCACACTGTTATTCATAGTTACATAATTAGTCTGGCTGAAAAAAGACAAAAAAGACCATGCAGTTCAACCAAAAAAAAAAAAAAACAAGTTATAATCCTATACCCACAGTTGATCCAGAGGAAGGCATAAAAAACCCAGCAAAGCATGATCCAATTTGCTCCTGCAGCGAAAAAAATTCCTTCCTGATCCCCTGAGAGGCAATCGGATATTCCCTGGATCAACTTTGACCAACAATGATGTCCAAAATTCAAGCAGTCCAGCCCATCACAAGTATTTGGTCAATTTTAATTTTTGTGTACGGATTTTCCCTGGATCAACTTTACCTATAAATATTAGTATTCCTAAAATCCATAGGTTTATTCATCAAATCAAAAAATCCAAATAGCATAGCATGCAACAAGAACAAGTGGTGATGTGTTTCACTCCAACCGGCGCTTAGGTATTATGAATAAACACCTGTTGGTGTGAAACGCGCCAACACTTGCTCTTGTTGTGTGCTTTGCCATTTGGATTTTTTTTTTTTTATACATATGGATCTTAGCAATAACAGTGTGTGGTCATCCACCTGGTAATTGTCTATGATTGCTACCTTCTACAGCCGCCATCGGGACCTGGGATAAGCATCATTAGCCATAACTTATTTGTACACAGGTCACAAAAAACTCTATCATTCTGATTTAAATGTACTGTACATATGGCCTTATGGACAGGTGTTGGCTGAACAAAATGTTCTGGTGGTCCATTTCCTACCCCATCCAAATTGAAAAAAAAAAAAGTATCATGCTTTATTCTTTACAATGAATTTTATTATAGACAACGCAACAACATAGGAACAGTCAGAGACAAGCTTATTGACACAAAAAAGTAAGGTGTACAGTTCTGTTAATGAAGGACATAACAAATGCACTAAAATAGTGACACGGAAAGAAACGGAATATAAAAACAATCTTGAAAGGAATAGAATGAGACTCTATAGAGAGAGGTGGAGATAAATTATAATCATTTTACAAGATGGCACATTACACCGAGTATTGAGCACAAGATGAGGGGGGAGAACTCAAAAATGTGTTGGAGAGGGTGTGGCGAGATGGGTACAGTTTTTCACATATGGTGGGAATGTCCAAAAATTCAAGCCTATTGGAAGACAATAGTTAAACTGATTGAAATAATAACTGGAAATGACATAGGGTTAGACCCAACGATTTGCCTCTTACACAATGTTGAGACATCAGTAAACAAATACAAAGAATCAGGCGTATGGTACTACCTAAATGCTGCAAAAGGTTTGATACCCAAGTTTCGGCAGAAAACAGAGGTGCCGAAGGAGGAAGACTGGGTCAATAGAGTAAACCAAATTGGTAGAATGGAAAACCTTTACCATATGCAGGAAGACAGGATGGGGGTATATTATATGAGATGGGAAAAATCTGGATTGAAAGAGAAATATAGAAAGGTATAAACTAGGACGATAGCCAAAGTCATCAGGCCTTGAGAGAATAGAGTGGGAGAGAGCATGCAGAGGGGAGGGAGGGGGGTGGGGTCTGGGAAAGGGCGGGGAGGGTTGGGAAAGAAAATAGTTTTTAGAGGGGGAAAGGTAGAAATGTTATAGATATTTATATGTGTTTTGTCTTTTCCGATGGATATATGTAATAATGTGAAAAATCAATAAATATTTAAATTAAAAAAAAAGAATGAGACCCTATAAAATTAACAGCAAATAGTAACCAATGAGCTGATGGGCAAAGACTAAGGATATATAAAAAATGAGTAAAAGCGCCTTAATATATAAAAGCAAGCTGCTATGCACAAAAAGGTAACCAATATCACCCTAGAACATCAATGTATATGTAAAGTGCAGCGCTAAAATGAACAGAAAACAATGTTGAAAATCAATAGAAAGTCAATGCAATAATGAATGGGTATAGATGAATGGCCCTTAATTAATCCAGAACCTTACATATATAAATATATATGAGTTCAGATGGAAATGTGATCCAAAAAGTCAATAAGACTATAGTCACTTTATTGAATTTTTGGATCACATTTCCATCTGAACTCATATATATTTATATATGTACGGTTCTGGATTAATTAAGGGTCATTCATCTATACCCATTCATTATTGCATTGACTTTCTATTGATTTTCAACATTGTTTTCTGTTCATTTTAGCGCTGCACTTTACATATACAAAGACTAAGGATAGTCACTAAAGTCGCATACAGATGATGGGAAAAATTGAGCATAAAATCTCACTGTACGCATATCAGAACACTACATCTAGGACTTCCAAGAGAATCCATCCGGTATATAAAACATTACAGGCACAGTTCTCTAGGGGTAGCTCAATCAGTGCATATAACATAAAAACTGACAGAAACCAAAGCAAAAAAAAGGAAAAGGGAAAGAAAAGAAAAAAAAAGCAAAGAAAGAAGAAACAAGAATAGTAAACGCAAAGAAAGGGCTCAAGTATCATGCTTTATTCATTATCAGGGCCATAAACTGAAACATTCCTGTCCAGCCAGGACAATATCAGGACTGGTAGAAATGCACAGAATGGTCTCTCTCGATGAACAGCATTCCATAGATCTATGAGCAGCAATGCAGCATCTCTCCTCTGATCAAGCCTGCAGGCTCTCATCATACACAGTGTGACCGTTGTCACTTTGCTAGTTAGGTGATGCATTCTAGACACATCTGTTCCTGGACAATCAACATCTGCCTTGACACATTGCATAGTGATTAGATTAAGAGGACTTTGCTACCTGTGTGGATATAGATGCTCGGGTATATTCCCATCACTCATTAAAATGAAGAATTTGTTTGGAAAAGCTCTGGAACGTCATCGTTATTACAGAAGCAGTCCAGTTGAATGTGAGTAACGATTACTAGACATAACCTGACTTGGATAAATGAGAACCTTCGCACACAGAACAAAGGTTAGCTGCACAGGGAGGAGGCGCGTGTGTTTCCATACAGCAACGAGGCAGCATGGCGGGGAACAAGTGAGTAGAAAGTCTTCTCACAGAGGACGGCTCTTGGGCCAAGGGAAGGGATGTGGGGAGTTTTCATGGGGATGGCGGCTTTAACCTCTTTCTAGCCGCACTCTGATGGTTTGGAAGCCTCGTCATATTTTTTTCAGTTTGTGGGTGTTTATATACATAGCACAGGCTGCATCTTATCTGTGTGCGTTGTCACTTGCTGGCTCACTGTCACTGCCCTAAAGACAAACACATCATTTTAAATGCCTGTTCACAGCGACACTCCAAGCTTTTCTCACTATACAGGATGTCCAGGTTTTTTTATTTCTCTCTTTAATCCAGTTAAATATTACGTAATGCTAATTGTTTTCCACTCCTTAGATTCAGCTGGTATCTGATTAGAACGATGTAGCGCCCTAGCAGAAGAAAAGCTGCATTTAAATGCATACAGCAAATAGTTTTGATTGTGCATATCTAAAGGCAGCACTATAGTAATCAATGAGCCCAGACACTTAGCTGCATCTACACACGGAAATGGGCACCGCTTTTCGTCATGCACAGAAAAAGTAAGGCACCGCTGCATCCAGGGCCGCACAGATCTGCAACTTTTTTTTGTTTACAAACTTTTTTTTAATTAAAAGTTAGGCAACAAAAGTAGTGCAACCTCAATACACCTCAAGAAAAAGGCACATAGTTAATGAACAGTATTATAAAATACAATCATAAAGAAATAAATGCAAGTACAGTGGGGCAAAAAAGTATTTAGTCAGCCACCAATTGTGCAAGTTCTCCCACTTAAAAAGATGAGAGAGGCCTGTAATTGGCATCATAGGTAGACCTCAACTATGAGAGACAAAATGAGAAAAAAAATCCAGACAATCACATTGGCTGATTTGGAAAGAATTTATTTGCAAATTATGGTAGAAAATAAGTATTTGGTCACCTACAAACAAGACAGATTTCTGGCTCTCACAGACCTGTACCTTCTTCTTTAAGAGGCTCCTCTGTCCTGCACTCATTACCTGTATCAATGGCACCTGTTTGAACTTGTTATCAGTATAAAAGACACCTGTCCACAACCTCAAACAGTCACACTCCAAACTCCACTATGGTGAAGTCCAAAGAGCTGTCGAAGGACACCAGAAACAAAATTGTAGACCTGCACCAGGCTGGGAAGACTGAATCTGCAATAGGCAATCAGCTTGGTGTGAACAAATCAACTGTGGGAGCAATAATTAGAAAATGGAAGACATACAAGACCACTGATAATCTCCCTCGATCTGGGGCTCCACGCAAGAACTCACCCGTGGGGTCAAAATGATCACAAGAACGGTGAGCAAACACCCCAGGACCACACGGTGGGTGGGAGAACTTGCACAATTGGTGGCTGACTAAATACTTTTTTGCCCCACTGTACATGAATAAGGTATGGGTATGTGTAAGGTGTAGGCGAACCACATATTCAATTTATAATTTTATTAATGTATTAACTTAGTCACATACAGGGGCGGACTGACAACTCATGGGGCCCCTGGGCAATAGGGGATCATGGGGCCCCTGTGTCCTTACCCAAACTCCAAAAAGCCTATGAAAACGGTACCAGGGGCATCTCATGGGGCCCCCTACTGACCTCGGGCCCTCAGGCAGTGCCCGAGTTTCCAAATGGTCAGTCCGCCCCTGGTCACATAATAATATATTTTTAAAAATAATTACTATTTACTTAATTAAATTTATCAGTTAAAATACACCACAGTAGCTCACAAGAATCACACAATTTTAAAAGGTAGTCAGTAAGAAATACGAAACAACCAAGCTGTTTACAGAGACTCAAAACACTTCAAGAGCATCAATCAGACAATAGATGGCTTTGTGTTTTCCAACCATCCCATTTTCTTCACAAGTGCATCCTATCTAGCAATGTATAGTGGATACCAGGGGCGGACTGACCACTTGGAAACTCAGGCACTGCCCGAGGGCCCGGGGTCAGTAGGGGGCCCCATGAGATGCCCCTGGTACCTTTCATAGGCTTTTTTGAGTTTGGGCAAGGACACAGGGGCCCCATGATCCCCTATGGCCCGGGGGCCTCATGAGTTGTCAGTCCGCCCCTGGTGGATACGTTCCATGAGCATAACCATGTCGACTCTCTGCAAAACCGAGGCCAACGGAACTATCGGTGATTTCCAGTGAAGGGCAATGACCCATAAGGAGGACACACAAATCGTGTGGATTAGCCTCATTTCGTTGCCTGGAATTCCCGAAATAGGAGCACCCAATAAACAAATTTGCATGGACATAGTTATCGGAGTATCCGCCAAGGTAGAGGCCTCCATCCAGACTCTATTCCAGATCAAGGAGAGACCAGGACAAGCCCAAAAATGCACAAAGGTACCAGCAAGGCCGCAACCCCTAAAACAGAGGTGCGACGTTCCTGGAAACATGGTATGGAGTAAGTTGCGTTTTTGGTTCTATAGCCTTCAATAGGAATGCTACAGAAAAACATGTATTGCGACTTCGCTGCATTTTAAATCTGCCTAGCAACAAGAAAAAAATAAAAAAAAAACCACACATATTGCTGAAACGCCTCAAACGCAACCTGCATGGGTGTGAACCTAGACTAATACAGGAGGCGTGTTACAGGCCAGATCTGCAGGTGAAAACCAAAGGACAAAAAAGCCTAAAAAAAGAAAACTAATGCAGTCACCACATCTAACCATTGGCAAGCTGCAATATATTGCATGTTTGGTTTTGGGTTTAATACTGTTTTAATGCATTCCCCGCAAGGTGAAAAATGTCCCAAAATGTGTATCACCCCCTCGCCTCCCTTTATGCTTACCTGAATCCTATCTTTATCCAGTGCTGTGCCTTTCTGCAGATGCTCTCTCCTCTCTCTGTTCAGAGAGAACACAGAGGCATTGGCTCCTGCTGTTGTCAATCAAATCCTGTGAGCAGAGAGCAGGAGACAGTGCTGAGCCACGCTGTGTGTGCCTACATGCACACAGCCTAGCTCACAAGTCAGACCGCAGGTGTTCCCCCATAGCAAGCATGGATGCATACACAGGGGTAGCCCGGAGTGCCATCAGAGGACTCCAGAAGAGGAGGTCTGGGCCTGCTCTGTGCAATACCATTGCACAGAGCAGGTAAGTATAATATCTTTTTATTTAAAAAAAAAAAACGCCTTACAACTGCTACTTATCTGAGTCAGAAATTGCTTATTGCTCAAGGAACCACCATCAACCTCTGGAGGAAAAAGGTTGCTTTAGAGACAGCTCAAGTCTCTTCATCATACATATTATCTGATTAAGGATCTGTGTAATACAAGAGTTACTTTAAGCCCGGGTTCACACTGATGCGGTGTGGAAGTCGCAGCGGTTTCTGTCTGAATTCCACACCGCATCATAATTGCACTCCATTCATGCGAACCGCTGCGGGTGTGTATGTTGAGTTACCAACACCCCGAAATCGGTTCGCAAAACACGGTGCGATGTGCAGAATCGGATCGCATAGGTGTGAATACCCATGCAATATGATTCTAGTGCAAACCAAAGAAAGGGCCCTGCACCTTTTTGGTGCGGATGTGGTGCAATTTGAGCCATACAAAATGTATGGCTCCAATCACACCGCACACAATTCGCATGTGATTTGCACAGGAATGTGGAGCGGTTCCTGTGTGAATCACATGCGATATGCCGCACTGCGCAAGTGTGAATCCGGGCTAACCCTAGGTTCACAGCTAAACACTTTCCGCAGCGTTTTGCAGAAATGCAGTACAGTCCATTTAACATGATTTCCTATGGGACACGCTCACACCTCTGTGTTTTCACCAGGTGCGTTTTTTGGAAAGGGTCAGGGACTTTTTTGAACACAAAAAGTTGCGTGTTTGGTTCTATAGACTTCAATGGAAACGCTGCACAAAAGCATGTAGTGGGTTTTTGATGCGTTGTTGCCGCGTTTTGTGTGTTAAATATGCCTAGCAACAAGAAAACACCCCCCCCCCCACAAAATGCAGCAAAAATGCAGCAAAAACGCAAAACACAATGCAAAACACAATACAGAAACGGCTCAAACGCAAACTGCATAGGTGTGAACATAGTCTAAAGGATAAGTTCACCTTTGGGAACATGTTACATGTTCCACCCCTTTTTAGGTTGGAACATGTAATATGTTCCCAATGCTGCAGCCATGCCTATAGCCCCCACCCCCTCTGACAGATAGTATGGGGAGACTTGATTACAGTGCCTCTTTACAGCACAGTCCCATTTATATCACAGTGCCCCTAAAAGTCTAAGCAGTGTCCCCTATATATTTAAAGAGATGGCCCAATCCAGCAAAGAGACATCCCCATCCCGCAAAGACAGGATGTCTCTTGCTGGACAGGAATGTCTGCTGGATGCGGATGTCCCTTCTTGGACTGGGCTGTCTCTTTGCTAGACCCAACTGAGCAAAGAGACAGCCCTGTCCAGCAAAGAGACATCCCTGTCCAGCAAAGAGACAGCCCATCCAGCAAAGGGAAAGCCCAATCCACCGCTGCTACAGACTTGTCACAGTGTGCCCGCTAGTGAAGGAGAGAGGCCGCTGTTGTCCCTTCAGTGCGGCTGTGTGTAGCGGCAGCTGCTCCCTGCTCTTCACTGGAGCCGTCACTTCCACTCCTCCTATCGGCCCTGTTTTAGGCACAGCCGCACAGCGGGAGATGAGTGGCGGCCGTGGTCTGTATTAGCTCTGCCCAGGCCACGGTCGCCGCTTACCTCCTGCTGTGCATTCGGTCTTCTAAAGCCCGGCGGCCCCGGCCCTCCAGGCAAATGCCCGGTGTGCCCTATGGTCAGCCCAGGCCTGCACCACCCAAGACAGCAAGGGTCTCTAATATTTATACACACTAGGACAGGGTAACAATTATCTAGTCAGAATGCAGGTGACCAACAAACTCCTGTCATCATTTTCCCTATTAAGGTTATGGACAACACTGAAAACTGGGAGAGGTATCAAACCTTGCCCCACTACACCCAAAATGTAACATTTAGCATAGATTTCGGCTTAAATACCAAGATCGATAGAAGAGAAGGCACAAAATGTTCCTAAAAGATTCCTAAAAATGTCAAACATGAAAGCTTTACCCTTCAATGTATTACACAATATGCTAAATACGTATGTGCTTTGGGGGTTAAAACCTACTTATGTAACAATGGTATAGCGAGCGCTACAAGCAAATTAGTGTAAGCAGCTAGAACACCAGGAAAGGTAACCAAACAACCTTACAATAATCAATAAAAGGAGAACGATAGGTGCAGCGCTTGAATCAGAGTGCAAAAGGAATGCTCTGTAAAGGTATATATGCATATAAATATAAATGCTCAAAAAAGTAGGTAAACAGTGCGCTAATCAATAGGAGATGTTAAAGCACACACACAGTCAACATCCCAAGTCAATGGTTGTAGGAGGGGTGAAAAGAATCCTAGGAGTGAATAGAGTGCGCACTCACCAGAAGTGCGTATATAATACGCATGTAGAGAGGTAAACTTTTCAGAATGTCTCTGGCATCAAAGCTCCGGTCAGATCACACTCCACACCATCCTCTGTCTCACCACGAAGAGCAGTATCCGTCAAACAGTATGGGCGTCAAAGGTACTCCTTAGTCCAGATAGGCACTGTTGGAGATGGTGCTCTCAAGGAGAGCCCAATAAAGGACGCCACATAGTGTGATGCTATTTGACTTGGGTTTATTAGTCAAAGCAAATACATAAAATACTGACCATAGAATGTTGGCCACATATAGTGGCTAGATGTCCACAGCACATGGATAGCTGTTATGATCCGCCAGGTGGTGCCTCAGGCTGCCAACTGACAGACCTACCCAGAGCGTGGGTCTAAGCCCGGGCTGTGCTTTCACCAGGGCCCCTGATGGTGGGGATGGACTTGAAACAGTCCCGGGCCAGGTCACGACCTCTGAGCAGGCCCACCAGTGGCTGAGGAGGCCTCCGGGGACGTATGCAGGTACCAGGAGAGCCAGATGTGAAGAGGATGGCGGCCCCAGCAGGGTGGTAACGGATCGTGGTCCCGTGGGGGTAAGCGGGGTACCGAATCGGCGGGCAAAGAGTAGTCGGGTCACATGCAGGATCAGCAGGGTAAGTCAGTCCGTAGAATGGTCAGGCAAGCCGGGTCAATCACAGGAGCAGGCAGCGTAGTCAGGGCAATCCGGGTCAATCACAGGAGCAGGCAGCGTAGTCAGGGCAATCCGGGTCAATCACAGGGGCAGGCAGCGTAGTCAGGGTCAATCAGGGTCACTAGACGGGTGCAGGAACTCAGGATCACAGATAGACCTTGCGGCAATCTGTGACAGTGCAGGGCATGCTGTAGACTTAAAACTTGTATGCCTACTCGTAAAATTACTGTTAGTGCAGGTCATACACTTTCTACATGGATAAAAGCCTTTCATATGTGGAAAGAAAGGGGTATATAAAGGAGGGTCTAGAACATTTGGGGCTATTCTATTCCCCAGCGGAGTGGCTTTTCTGAAAGCAATCTGTGGTTTATCTGGTAGAAAACGTCTTAAAACCGGGTCTGACATTAAAATCTTCCAATTGTTACGAATTATCCTAGTGACAGACTTATGTTGGATTGAATAATTTGTCACAAAAGGGCAAACTTTCTCAGGTCTCTTATTATCGTTATTCTTCAACATCAAATCTCTATTTGAGTTGCCTACTTGTATCATGGTTTGTGTCAAAGTACTTTCATCATATCCCTTTTCAAGGAACTTAGTTTTGATAATGGCGGCCTGTTTATAGTATGTATTAACATCAGTGCAGTTGCGTCTAATTCTGGTAAACTGACCCTTTGGTACATTCCGCAACCATGCCGGGTGGTGACAGCTTTCCAAGGGAATGTAACTGTTTCTATCAGTTTTCTTAAAAAATGACTCAATTATAATTCTTCCTTCCAGATTTATCAAAGTCAGGTCCAAAAAATTAATATTCTCATGACTATAATTAAAAGTGAGACTGATATTGAGAGAGTTAAAATTCAGAGTAGTAAAAAAATTTAAAAGTGATACTTCATCGCCATTCCATATGAGGAGGATGTCATCTATGTATCTCCTATAAAAGGAGAGTTCGGGCCAATCTCTAGCATAGATGACATCCTCCTCCCACCTGGCCATAAACAAATTCGCCAGGCTGGGGGCGAATTTCGCCCCCATCGCCACTCCCTTTGTCTGTAAGTAAAATTGGCGATTGAACCAAAAATGGTTCCTTGTCATTGCGAATTCCAAAAGTATTAAAATAAAATCTTTCTGTAAAATAGGTATATCGCTAAAATCATCTAAGAAAAACCTCACTGCTTCCATACCGTCCGAGTGGTTTATATTAGTATATAAGGAGGCTACATCGGCTGTAACCAAGAATGTATCCGAGTTGGTAGAAATATCTTTAATATCTTGAAGGACCTGCTTTGTGTCTTTGAGATATGCTGGCGTTTTCATCACAAGTGGCTGTAGGAAATGATCTATGTATTTGCCTATCCTAGCCGTTAGAGATCCTATGCCACTTATTATTGGCCTCCCTGGTGGATTAAGTGGATCCTTATGCACCTTAGGCAATATGTATAAAATAGGAAGCCTCGGTGATATAGGGCATAGAAATGCTTTTTCTTTCTTACTTATAATGTTATTATCATAACCCCTTTGTATTATTGACTTAAGTTCTTTCTTATATTGAACTACTGGGTTTTTAGGTAACGGTAAATATGTATCTCTATCACTGAGGATATTCTGGGCTTCTTTAACCACTTCCAGACCGGACACTTTTACCCCCTTCCTGACCAGGCTAATTTTCAGCTTTCAGTGCTCTCACATTGTGAATGCCAGTTACTCAGGCATACGACACTGTATTCAAATGAAATTTTTATCATTTTTTTCACACAAATAGAGCTTTCATTTGGTGGTATTTAATCACCACTGGGGGTTTTATTTTTTTCTAGAAAAGTGGAAAAAGACTGAAAATTTTGAAAATAAACATGTTTTTCTTCGTTTTTGTTACTAGATTTTGCAAATAAATATACTTTCTTCATTAATTTAGGCCAAAATCCATTGTGCTACCTTTTTTTGGTAGAAATAACCCAAATCAGTTTGTATTATTTAGTCTGTATTAAAGTTATAGAGTCCACAGACCACGGTATATATATTTGATATATTTGAAAATTTATCAATCCTGATGTACTGGCTACCTATATAGTTTCTCAGGGCCCTAAAATGTCAGGACAATACAAATACCCCCCAAATGACCCCTTTTTGGAAAGTAGACAGTCTGAGGTATTTAATGAAAGGCAAGGAGAGTTTTTTAAAGTTGTAATTTTTTGCAAATTTTTTAAGGGGAAATGATGAAAGTAAATAATTTTAATTTTTTTTTCACAAAGTTGTCATTTTAACAAGTTCTTTCTCTCACACGGCATAGGCATACTTGCAGTTACACCCCAAAACACATTCTGCTACTCTTCCTGAGTATGGTGATACCAAATGTGTGAAACTTTTTCACAGCCTAGCCACATAGAAGGGCCCCACATCCAATAAGCACCCTTAGGCGTTCTAGGGGCAAAAATTACACATCTAATTTCTTGACTGTCTATCACAGTTTTGGAGGTCCTGGAGCACCAGGACAAAGGAATTACCCACAAAATGACCCCATTTTGGAAAGAAAACACCCCAAGGTATGTTTTAAGAGTCATGTGGAGTCTTCTGAAGACTGCATTTTTTGCCAAACGTTTTTGGAAAATGTGAAAAGAAGATGAAAATGTATTTTTTTCTATGCAAAGTTGCCAGTCTATGAGATATATCTATTACACAACATAGGCATACTTAAAATTACACCCCAAAACACATTCTATAACTCTTACTGAATATGGCGATACCAAATGTGTGAGACTTTTTTACAGTCTGGCCACATAGGGGGCTCCACATCCAATAAGCATCTTTTGCAGTTCTAGGAGAAAAAATGACACATCTAATTTCTTGAGTACCTAATGCCATTTTGGAGGTCCTGGAGCATCAGGACAATGGAATTACCCACAAAATGACCCCATTTTGGAAAGCAAACACTCCAAGGTATATTTTAAGAGTCATGTGGAGTCTTCTGAAGACTGCATTTTTTGCCAAAAGTTTTTGGAAAATGTGAAAAGAAAATGAAAATGTTTTTTTTTTTACGCAAAGTTGTCAATCTATGAGATATTTCTATTATACAACATAGGCATACTTAAAATTACACCCCAAAACACATTCTATAACTCTTCCTGAATATGGCGATACCAAATGTGTGAACAGAGATACCGTGAGCTGGCAGGCAATGTTTTGTGAGTGTGTGTGTAAACTGTGTGCAAAGACTAAAAAGTACTCACAGTTTGCTGTAATGGCTCTCAGGTGATCAGGACTGGTATGGTGGTGATCAGGACCCGTGGGTTTGGCAGCGATCAGGATCCAATGATGTGGCGGCGATCAGAACCCGCTGGTATGGCGGGGATCAGGACCCACTAGTTTGGTGGTGATCAGGATCTGCTGGGGTGGTGATCAGGACCTGCTGGTATGGCTGTGATCAGGATCTGCTAGTGTGGCGGCGATCAGGACCCGCTGGTATAGCTGTGATTGGGACCTGCAGGTGTGGCGGTGATCAAGACTTGGTGGTATGATGATCAGGACCTGGTAGTGTGGAGGTGATCAAGACCTGCTGGTGTGGAGATCAGGGACACTGGGACGCTATGCAGTGATCAGGGACACAGCTGGGCCGCTGTGTGGCGATCAGGGACACTGACGATCAGGGACACTGACGATCAGGGACACTGACGATCAGGGACACTGACGATCAGGGACGCTTGTGATCAGGGACGCTTGTGATCAGGGACGCTTGTGATCAGGGACGCTTGTGATCAGGGACGCTTGTGATCAGGGACACTTGTGATCAGGGACACTTGTGATCAGAGACACTGACGATCAGGGACACTTGTGATCAGGGACACTTGTGATCAGGGACACTTGTGATCAGGGACACTTGTGATCAGGGACACTGACGATCAGGGACACTGACGATCAGGGATCCTTGTGATCAGGGACGCTTGTGATCAGGGACACTTGTGGTCAGGGACACTTGTGATCAGGGACACTTGTGATCAGAGACACTGACGATCAGGGACACTTGTGATCAGGGACACTGACGATCAGGGACACTGACGATCAGGGACACTGACGATCAGGGACACTTGTGATCAGGGACACTTGTGATCAGGGACACTGACGATCAGGGACACTGGCGATCAGGGACACTGGCGATCAGGGACACTGGCGATCAGGGACACTGGCGATCAGGGACACTGGCGATCAGGGACACTGGCGATCAGGGACACTGGCGATCAGAGACACTGGCGATCAGGGACACTGGCGATCAGGGACACTTGTGATCAGGGACACTGGCGATCAGGGACACTGGCGATCAGAGACACTGGCGATCAGGGACACTGGTGATCAGGGACACTGACGATCAGGGACACTTGTGATCAGGGACAGACAATCAGGGACACTTGTGGTCAGGGACAGACAGTCAGGGACACTTGTGGTCAGGGACAGTCAGGGACACTTGTGATCAGGGACAGACAGTCAGGGACACTTGTGATCAGGGACAGACAGTCAGGGACACTTGTGGTCAGGGACACTTGTGATCAGGGACACTTGATCAGGGACACGTGATCAGGGACACTGTGATCAGGGACACTGTGATCAGGGACAGACAGTCAGGGACACGTGATCAGGGACAATTAGGGACACTTGCGATCAGGCTTGCTCTTGCTCAGGCTATCCGGCTCCTTCTCTCACAGACAGAACTCCGTGTGAGGAGAAGGAGCCGGAAGCCGCACCATGCGGCTTCTGTTTACATTTAGACTGTGTCCTTATTGGACACAGTTGGTCACATGGTACAGGACGATTTCATTGGTCCTGTACCATGTTACCTGATCCCCTGTATCTGAGGGACCCGGCGATCTCTGGGCACGCGCGTGCGCGGTCAAGGGGGCGGAAGCAGCACCATGCGGCTTCTATTTACATTAAGACTGTGTCCTTATTGGACACAGTCGGTCACATGGTACAGGACGGTCCTGTACCACGTCAGGTGATCGCCGGTATCCGAGGGACACGGCGATCACCGGGCTCGCGGGTGCGCGCTCTAGGAGCTGCACACGAGCCTCGGATGCGGGCGGCCGTTTATAAGGGATGGTCCCAAGATCCCTGAGGTGGGAAGTATCCCCAGAATTTGAGGATATAAATGGAACGGGGGACTGGTACCAATTTTTTAACAAAGTTGGCCTTGACCTTTTGCGGTTTTTGATTGTAAGGAAACAGAAAAAACTACAATATTTAGATGAAGAAATAAATAAGGTCCGGGATAAACTCACACCTTTTAAAGAGAGTGAGGAATATAAAGCTGAGACTAATAAGTTGTGAATCCATATGGAGAATATAGAAAAGGAACAAAAAATTAAAAAGAGAAAAAAATATATTAGAGATGTCGAGGATTACCAAAGTGATCAGGTGTTCAAATGGCAGTGTAAACAAGAGGAGGTAACTCCCATAACAAATCCTACAAAGCCAAATAACACCTATCATACTAATAAAACTAGAAAAGCACCATGGCAACAAAGGGGCCCATCACCTAGATTTAATAATCAGGGTCAACCACCAGCCAGACTAGACTATCAGTTTAATATTCCTATTCAGAATGGCTATGCCCCTTTATTGGCAGAAGGTACTAATGACATAGGACCACGCAACCTTGAATGGCATCCAAGACCTGAATACCGTAATAATTATCGTAATAATTATCAAAATAATTATAATTATAATTACAATCAAAACAAAGGTCGTCAATATTTTAAGCCTACCCAGGCCCAACAGGCATATAACAACAGTCCTTATTCTTCACCCATAAAAAAATAAAGTTATAATCCTACACCCACAGTTGATCCATCGGAAAGGCAAAAAACCCCCCAGCAAAGCATGATCCAATTTGCTCCTGCAGGGAAAAGAAATTCCTTCCTGATCCCCTGAGAGACAATTGGATATTCCCTGGATCAACGTTACCTATAAATGTTAGTATCCAGTTATATTCTGTGTATCTAAGAAAGAATCCAGGACTTTTTTGAAGCAATCCACTGAGCTGGCCAGAACCAACTCTTGAGGGAGTCTATTCCACATTTTCACAGCTCTCACTGTGAAGAAACCTTTCCGTGTTTGGAGATTAAATTTCTTTTCCTCCAGATGTAAAGAGTGCCCCCTTGTCCCCTGTGATGACCTCAGGGGGAATAACTCTACACCGAGTTCACTATATGATCAAATTTGCTCCTACAGGTTGATGTGTGTTGCACTATTTATTCAACACACAGCAGGATATCATTGTCAAATCACCGATATATCAGCTCACTGGAAGAGAGATACCAATATACTGTTTAACCCACCATGGCTTGCTGTGTAATTATTAAAAGGAGATTGTCCTGCACTGGGGGGGTAGTGATATCCGTGTTGTCTCCCGAGGGTGACCATGAAGGGTCGGGTACAGGTATGTATAGAAGGCACAATCATCCAGCTTTACCCACTTGCCCTCCAGAGGATTTCCCCCCCTTCCTGACCAGGCCTTTTTTGTAATACGACGCTGCGTTACTTTAACTGACAATTTCGCTGTCATGCAACGCTGTACATAAATGAAATTTATGCCCTTTTTTTTCCCCCACAAATGGAGCTTTCTTTTGGTGATGTTTGATCACCTGTGCATTTTTATTTTTTGCGCTATAAACAAAAAAAGACAGACAATTTTGAAAAAACAAACAATATTTTTAACTTTTTACTAATAAACAGGTCCAATAAAAAAAAAAAAAAATCAAATCTCATCATAAATTTAGGCCAAAATATATTCTCCTACATGTCTTTGCCAAAAAAAATACGTGTAAATGAATTGGTTTATGTGAAAGTTATAGCGTCTACAAATGGTGGTATCGATACTGGAATTTTTATTTAAATTTTTTTATACTAGTAATGGCGGCGATCAGCGACTTATAGTGGGACTGCAGCAGGCATTCTTACACTGGGTGGGAACTAACTGCCACTGACATCCCAATGACACTAATACAGTGATCAGTGCTAATAAAAAGCACTCACACTGTACTAATGGCACTAGGCAGGACGGGGTTAACTTTTGGGTGATCAAAGGGTTTACTGTGTGCTGGGGAGGCATGCTGTTTTGTTTTTCTCTGCTGTGCAGACAAATACAAAGCAGCATGTCCTTGCTGGCAGGGGAGAGATCTGTGTGTCAGATTTACACGGCAATTGCTGGGTGTCGGTGGGGAATCTCCGGCCGGGACTCGGTGACTGACATGCCTAGCTACCAATGGCGGGGCGGGTAGTGTGGCACGCATGTTCTCTACTTTGAAATTCAAATCACATATACATATACATATATATATATATATACATATACATATATATATATATACATATACATATATATATATATATATATATATATACACACATATATACACACACACACACACATATATACAGGGACGGACTGACCATTTGGAAACTCAGGCACTGCCCGAGGGCCCAGGGTCAGTAGGGGGCCCCATGAGATGCCCCTGGTACCTTTTTCATAGGCTTTTTTGAGTTTGGGCAAGGACACAGGGGCCCCATGATCCCCTATTGCCCGGGGACCCCATGAGTTGTCAGTCCGCCCCTGTATATATACACATACATGATTTTGTGCAGCCCTGCAGCAGGAGTTGTACTATAGGGCGGAGGAAGCAGTTCATTTGGCTGGTTTGTTGTAAGATTGCTATATCCATCATCACTAGTATAGATATCACCTGAAGACATGGATGTCTTTACTAATGAACAGCGTTAGTGAGAACTTTTTTTTACAGCCCCATCATTAACACAAAAAGTTGGATTCCATTTTAAGAAAAATATAAGGTCCTGAACTAATCAGTGTTTTCATACAGATATCACCGTTACAAGATAAACATTTGGATAGAGGAACAGGACTTTAAAGTGGTTATAAATGCAGAAGTTTTTTTTACCATACCGCATTCTATGTTTCTCTCTCTCCTCTTTGGCCATTGGCTCCTGTTGCTGTCTATCACAGCCATTGAGCCAAAAAGGAGATAGCGGGAGGCGGGGTTGACCCACGCTCTGTGCATGAATGAACAATCTCCATTCACAGGAGCGAGGCTCGGGAGCAAGTCTGTTCAAGTGCCCCCATAACAAGCGGTTTGCTATTGGGGACACTTGGCAAGGGGAAAGGGGCCAGGACCCAACAAGAAGAGGATCGGGGCTGCTCTGTGCAAAACCATTCCACAGAGCAGGCAAGTATGACATGTTTGTTATTTTTTTTTAAAAATACATTTGAAATCACTTTAAGGTTACCACAAAACTGTCTCAATACATGTTTTGCAGTAAAAAATAATCTTTTATTAATACAAATTGTTAAAACAAAATGCAATATTAGTATAAAACTGTAGTCCACCTCCCTGCTCATGTCTCTACATCACTATGTTGGAATACTGTACATACATATCACCCTAATACGTTACAAAGTACCGTATATTCATAGTATATCAACAACAATGGTGGAAGACTCTTTGAGCAATGCAGAATAAGGTAGGGGGGTGCACAGGGAACGTAAAAGTCATGTAAAGCCAAAAACAATACTAACAATTGATAATCCAAGGTAAGTTAAGAGTAGTTATTTCTTTTGTAGGGTTAGAGCCATATCCCCATTTCTTGAACATTCCAAACCACCAGGTCGGTCACAGTTACATAGTTAGTCTGGTTGAAAAAAAACAAAACTCCATCTAGTTCAACCACAAAAAAATTAATCTATACAGTATATGTACTCCTATACCCATAGTTGATCCAGAGGAAGGCAAAACATGATCCAATTTGCTCCTGCAGGGGAAAAAATTCCTTCCTGATCCCCCGAGATGGAATTGGATATTCCCTTGATCAACGTTGGCCAACAGTGATGTCCAGAAATTCAAGTAGTCCAGCCCATCACAAGTATCTGGTCAATTTTCAGATAGTAGGTTGAAGTATTTAAAAGCTGATAAGATGCAGTGGTGTCCCTAGGCAGGTGCGGGGGGTGCGCGCTGCACCAGGTGACACCTACCGCATGGGGTGACACCGGACCCGCTCCACGAAAAGGTAAGTTGTAAAGCAAGCCTACAATCCCCTCATGATGGATCGGATCTGCGGATTGAGCATAATGAAGTCCGATCCATTATGCTCAATCCGCAGATCCGACCCATTCTGCGGGGATCGCCGGAGGGAGTGTCACCAAGTGTTCTCGCACTGGGTGTCACCAACCCTAGGGACGCCCCTGATAAGATACTTTTTTTTCTGGGTAACTGTCACTTCTAATGCGCATATCCCTTGCACAGAGCCTTGGGAGCTTGGCCCCTCCATAGAGTCACTTTAGCAGCTGGAATAGTAGGGAGTCCACAGCTGGTTTACATATGTAATAATTCCTATAGATTACAAGATGTGATACTAGCAATGTGCCTGTTTGGGCAACAAACCGTATTAGTGTACAAAACCTTGTTTATACCAGTTCATTTTACCATCCATGGGGGTTACAGAGCAGGAATGTACGGCATGTATTATGCATCGGTGTTATGCCTAGAGAAAGGTACACCCACACAGGGATACCAAGATGTTCTAATCCACTTAAACAATGCATAGCTGATTTAAAAAAAACGATCCGGAAGAACGTGTTTTTTTGCACCTGAGCTGCATTACAATAAAGAGTTTTATTTTTTTTATTCTGTGTGTGCTGATCAACTTGTGGTTTCAAACCTGACAACGTGGAAGAGCGCACGGATCGGGCAGCCAGGATCTATGCCCAATGATGGCACATGGAAGGTGAGCCGCTTCGGACATTTATACCTGTTCCTCATGCACTAGGATTTGGGACAAATGTTATAAGAGCTGCAGTAAGACTTTATTTCTAGGGATTGTGTGGCAGCTTGTGCATAGTGATGGGCTGAACACCCTTCTGTTCGGTTCGTGGTCGAACATTCGCACCTACAGAACGTTCACCCGTGAACTTCAAACAGGCACAATTCACTGAGCAGTGTCTTACCACATCTGAATATGCAGTAAGATACCGCACAGCTACTAGAATACCACGAGTTTTATTATAAAGCCATGCGGTATTTTACTAGTGAAGACATTTTTTTAATGGTTCAGCAGTCAGCGAAGTTCCCTGCTGACAGCTCAATGTAAGTAGAAATGCTGGCATTACCTGGCATTTAAAAATTTCTTTAAAAAGCGTGCTGTTCTCCCACCCCATCCATACCAAGTCGTTCGGGTCTGGTATGGATTTTGAGGGGAACCCCCATGGCAACATTAAAAAAAACAAAAAAAGGAGGCGTGGGGGCCCCCCAAAATCCATACCAGACCCTTATTCGAGCATGCAGCCCAGCAGGTCAGGGAAGGAGGGGCACAACTGAGTGCTGCCCCCGAACCATACCAGGCCACATGCCCTCAACATGGGGGGGTGCTTAGGGGTAGGTATGTTGATTGGGACAAGGGCCTCTTCCCCACAACCATGGTCAGTGGTTGTGACGGTCTGCGGGCAATGGGCTTATGGGAATCTGGAAGCTCCCTTTAACAAGGGGCCGCCAGATCCCGCCCCCTCATGTGAACAGGGACGGACTGACAACTCATGGGGGCCCCGGGCAATAGGGGATCATGGGGCCCCTATGTCCTTGCCCAAACTCAAAAAAGCCTATGAAAAAGGTACCAGGGGCATCTCATGGGGCCTTAGTCAAAGATAGTTATTTAGAGGTTGTAAAATAAATTACCATATCACCCAGTAGATGGCCTTCATTCAGTAGCCAAAAAAGACATGCAAAAAAATGGGGGGGTTGTGAAAAGAAATTCACAGAGAAAGTGGCTACATTATGAACAGAATGTGATACTCAGAAAAATTTCCAAAAATTATGCTTTATTACATATACAAATTTGACATTTGGGCAATCGCCCTGGTTTACCATCACCTCAGTATGAGACAATACACACAGACCTAAAACCATTTAAAATGACACCAAGACCGGTCTAAATACATGTGCAACAAAGACAGTGACTACTAGAGTCTAAAGTCTTTGTAGCACTGGCGCATAGGTGAACACTTCCCACAGGAGGTGTATGCAAAAATTATACCATAGGTATACCATGTAACATGTTGTAAATATGTAGACATATGCTACTACCAAAATGGTTATATCCCAAGCAGGGAGTTTCAAAAAATTATACTATAGATATAAATTATCACATGTATGCAGTGCAGCAAGCACAGTATGCGTCAAAAAGAGAGGCATGCCTCTAGGCCTATATGAGACAAAAAATGAATGTCATATATAAAATGCAGTACATTCCTATGCCGGCGCATATGGTTGGGGCCCATTCATCTGTAATATAAGCGACTGTTTCCTAGGGCTCTTAAATGAGAATAAGCCCCATTTGTTACCAGGATGGAAGGATAGATGCAAATAGCAGAGCACTGCTTGAAATGGTTTCTTCACCACTGTATGTGGACTACACACCACTTTCTGTAAGGAAAACAAGACAAATCCCAATAGATCTTCTGCCTGTTGAGATACACGTGGTATATCCTGTTTCCTATGAAAAGCACCATAATGTCCCCATCCTGTAGTGAAACAGACAATATGTGGAAAGTCACTGGAGGAGCTTTCACTCTATATGAGATGTATAGGTCATATCGATCACATAGGACCATATAACTGGTGTCCTGTAACAGTCCACTCACCACCTGCGCAATGGATAATAGGAGAGGAAAAGATGTCCTTCATAAGTACTGCCATGCAAGGCCAGAGAGGCCAAACAGTCGCTTATATTACAGATGAATGGGCCCCAACCATATGCGCCGGCATAGGAATGTACTGCATTTTATATATGACATTCATTTTTTGTCTCATATAGGCCTAGAGGCATGCCTCTCTTTTTGACGCATACTGTGCTTGCTGCACTGCATACATGTGATAATTTATATCTATAGTATAATTTTTTGAAACTCCCTGCTTGGGATATAACCATTTTGGTAGTAGCATATGTCTACATATTTACAACATGTTACATGGTATACCTATGGTATAATTTTTGCATACACCTCCTGTGGGAAGTGTTCACCTATGCGCCAGTGCTACAAAGACTTTAGACTCTAGTAGTCACTGTCTTTGTTGCACATGTATTTAGACCGGTCTTGGTGTCATTTTAAATGGTTTTAGGTCTGTGTGTATTGTCTCATACTGAGGTGATGGTAAACCAGGGCGATTGCCCAAATGTCAAATTTGTATATGTAATAAAGCATAATTTTTGGAAATTTTTTTGAGTATCACATTCTGTTCATAATGTAGCCACTTTCTCTGTGAATTTCTTTTCACAACCCCCCCCTTTTTTTGCATCTCATGGGGCCCCCTACTGACCCCGGGCCCTCGGCAGTGCCCAAGTTTCCAAAAGGTCAGTCCACCCCTGCATGTGAATGAGTATGGGGTACATGGTACCGCTACCCATTCACAAAAAGAAACATAGTGAAAAAATGACAACAGACAGACTTTGACAAGTCCTTTATTTAAAACAAAACTAAAAAAAAAATGTCCCCCGATGTAGATCCAACGTCCATCATGATGCCCGCCGACCCTAGAAAAAAAACCTGCTCCACTCTTGACGCTGACTCTGGTAGCTGCGTCAGGATGACCCCACCCCTGGTGACGTCATCATGCGCTGTGATTGGCCAAAGCATTGCACCTGACCTATGGTCAGGTGCATTGTTTTGGCCAATCAAAGTGCACTGTCAGGGCACAGTGCATTGTGGGTTGTGGCGGGTGAACGGCACATATATTATTATGGAAATATTTTTAAAGGCCTAGCAACATCAGGGCATGTTTACAACGCTAACTAATCAGTTTACAAGCAAGCTATCTCAATTGGTTGCCTATCTAGTGCAAATCAGGCAGCTTTTCCTTGAACAAAAGAATTTAGGTAGGTTGCAACCTGCGCACTTACAATCATGGACAGTCAACGGCAACAGTTTTGCATACATTTCAGACAGTTTGGGTTCTGCGATGAGTTTTGTTTTAAAACTTATAAATCTTAGTGGTCATAAGCAGTAGTGTATTTAGGTTTTGTGCTGCCATAGGCAACACAAAAATCATCTGCCTCCACGGACATTGACCAACACCCCCCCCTTCCCCCTCCGTGGGGAGAGAGCCTGACATTGGCCAACAACACTCCTGCCCCCCTCCCAGGAGAGCCTTCCACTACCACCCCCCCCAGCGATAGAGAAAAAGACACTCATCTTCACAGCTCCGGACATTCCCAGGACGAAAGTCAGGCTCTACATACACCATCAAGCAGCTCGCAGTCTCTCAGATCCCACCCGGTTCCCATAGCGCATGCATCCCTACTTTCATCCCTTCTTCTGGGGTGAGGTGCTGCCCCCCTGAAAACTGCAGCTCTAGGCAAGTGCCTTGTTTGCCTTGTGGTAAATACGCACCTGGTCATAAGTATATTATACATTAGCATAGTACTTCTGAACAGGAGAACAGAAAAATTAATGATATAGTCTCCTCTTTGCATTGCCTTTCTGTATGGCAGATTTCATAAATCTCTCCCAGTATGTGCAAGTTGAAACTTTGCCTTAATGCGTAGAAGCCACATTTAGTCTATGACTTGTCTCAGCTGAAATGCCGATAAATACTATAAGTCAATTTGTTAATCCATAAGATGAATCTGAAAGATAGCTCTACATTAAAAAAAAGGAAAATGAGTTTGCTGGCTAAAGCAAATGTTTGGCAAAAAAAATTTCTAGTTTGAGAAATTATACTGTGTATAGTCATCTTTGTTTCTTTGAATAAATGGTGTCAAACCTAATGGAAAAAAAGTCAAGAATGCCAGACATCAGAGATCTCTAAAGATTTCCTGATTTTTTTTTTTATTTTTTTTTAAACGGGTCCACCTTGCTTAACCAGCATGAATGTTTAGGTTTTGCTATCCCAAGCCAGTTTTCTTGCAATTGGACAAAAATAGTTTTCCAACTTTGGTTAGTAGTTATAACTATCCCTGTATGCCATTGGAAGAATTAACGTGTTTGTTTTCTTGACAGCCATAGGAATACTTGGGAAGAGCAAGGCTCACATTCAGAGTCTAAGCGCCTGGTGGACTCTGATGGAGAAGAGGAAGAAGCTAATCTAGAGAAGGACTATGACACAATTGACTCTTCCTGCAGCTTCCCAACCTACAAGACCATGGGTGCTATAGGTGTTGGGATTATACTGCTCTGCTTGCTGGCAGCTGTTTTTGCTTATATATCAGGAAAGTCAGGATGCACACTAGTAGATGTATCAACATCATGTGGAAAGGTTCGTGGCCATCACTGTGATCATGTTTATAAGTTTAAAGGAATTCCTTATGCCAGTTCCCCCACTGGACCGCTGCGTTGGAGGCCTCCTGGGGAGCTCACCTGCTGGAATGACACTCTTATTGCCACAGAGTTCAAGTCCATGTGTGCCCAAGTAAGGCCTTTGAGTGATACAGGAACAGTGATGGGCTCAGAAGATTGCCTGTATGTCAATGTGTGGACACCGTCACTGGATTATGAAGCCAAACTGCCAGTCATGGTTTGGATCCACGGAGGCTACCTTTTGATTGCCAGTGGTTCAGAGCCTGGCTATTCTCCCAATGAAGACCTGGTTAGGCACAGCCAAATAGTCCACATCAGCTTCAACTACCGTCTTAATGCGTTTGGATTCCTGGCATTGGAGGAACTACGAGAAGGATCTCCCACCAACACCTCTGGTACTTATGTACAACACAAAGCAAGCATAAATTTTGTATCTCTCAATGTTAAAATCTCAACAAATGTATATTTCCATTTGTATGCTTTATTTTTAATAGCAGATATTTACTTAATGCCTGTTTCATTTTCTGCTATTACTATAGAGTCTGGGGGGAGTTATTGTGCAGCTATTAGTTTCTTTGAGGAAGCAGATAAGGAGCTAGAGTACAGCTTCATTAGTGCTGAAGGTACTGTGAAAGAAAGGCCCAGTCACTACTACTACTACTACTACATCCTGCTATTATACATCTACATATTATACAGAAAAGCATATCCAATCTACTTACCTGTTTTAGTGAAAGGGCTTAATGGGACCTTCAAAAGCTTTTGTGCATGAGCTGACAGGTGCCCTGTTCAGATTTTGTATTAGTGCCATATAGATCTGTATTTTTCCTCTGCACCTCATTATCAGCAGGTCACAATAACAGTACATAGCTAATTCACAAACAAAATAACATTTTTTACAAGCATTGGCTATTGGCAAGTAGAAATCATGGAGATCAGAGTACTAAAAGTCCTTTCCTTGATTGCAAAGTCGTTGCAGAGGAGCACCTGAATAAAATCTCATTGCCAATTCATATATATGTGGATTGGATGCAGTTTGAACCGCATCCAATCCGCATGACATGTGAAATAACATTGCTTTCTATGGTGCCTGTTCACATATGTGCGGTGCAGAGGCAGTGCTGATTCAGGGCAGATTGAACAAGAGCCCTGTCCAATTTCTGAGCATTGTGGTCCAGTTAAGGTGCAGATTACAGGGTATTGACTTCTTTGGGACCGATTGTAAACCTGAATCTGATCTAACCATGACCTAAACCTGATGTAAACCTGACCTGAACCTGATGTAAACCTGACCCGCTGAACAATTACTGTATCAATTAGCTGTGAAACCTGAGCTTCAATCCACAAACATTTGTGAATCAACTCTTAGATTTGAGATGAGTTGGGAAAGTGGGTCCTTCATTCAGTGTTTAATGCTGGCCTCTGGTATTATAGGGTCAGTTCCCTTAAAAGTATATGTATTTAAGCTTTTGCTAGACACATACTGTAAGTGTAAATCCCCTTGAGAATGTCTTGTATCTCTTGGAATCTGCACTGGTAAGGGCACTACACTTGTATTCCTGGATCCACATACCTGCTGTATCCCACTCTTTTCAGTATTTCTTTCTGATATGAGAAACGTTACAGAAGAAACTGGAACACTCCTGCAGACAAGGATGGGCAGAAAACTCATAGGTGGATGGGACAAATTTGGAAATTAGCATAGGGAAATCTCATTGTTCAAGTATCCAAGATATAAAAAAATAAGAGTTCTCAAGCCTGCCTACAAGTGAAACATCATGTTTGGGTGAACTGACTCTTTTATTGAGATTATAATGCCAGCTTCTAGCTATGCATACCAATGTTTTTTTCCCCTTTATGTTACCTAAATGAGGTGCCTGTGTTTAGTTAGTATGTGATTCTCTCTAAAAAAAAAAAAAAAAAAAACAAATCCACACTAGTAGACATTTCAGTATACATTGAATTTTGCAAGTTCCATGAAAGAAACAAGCTTTTTCAAACTCCAACAGCCTTTTCAAGTATTAGCAAGCAAGAAGATGCTTGATAGAGGCTGTGGCGGTTGGTGAAAACCTGTTTGATTATTGCAATAAAGAAGGAGTTGCAGTCAGTGCTTCTGGTGAGGCATGTCCCATGTTGTGGTATTCTGGGTTCTGGATAACCAGCCAGCCGACTTTGTAAAGACAAAGTCTTTTCATTTTCCAAAACAGAACAAACAAAAAAAAAGCTCTTCTTCAGCAGACAAAACCAACCACTGCTGATAAAAACCTGACTAAGGCTCAACCTCAATTCCAATAATATGATAATGTGAATATCCAAGATCCAAGTATGTGTGTGCGAAACCTGGGGGACAGCTCAGTTATGAAAAAACACAATTTTATTATACTATCAAAGCATGCAATCACAAGAAACCAAATCCCCCAAAAAATCATAATTGGGCAATTATAAAAAACCCAGCAACTGCAAAAAAACAGGCATCTCCTCCATGCCTATAATAAATAGGGTGGAAAAATATAATGGTACCCTGTAATAGCAAAAACAAGGACAAAGTCCATGTTTACTGCTTACATAAGTGCGCTTGTGCAACATATAAAGCTTTAAAGTGCAGTTGAATTAGGTACAGAGCACTGTAGCATACAGAGTACTGGACTCTCAATAAAGTAGCTGGCCAGTCCCATCAGGAGGGCCCCGTTGGTACCTCAAATCAATCCCAAAAGTGCAGTGTGTCTTTAAGTGAATTATAGTGGAAGATCCCAAGGGAAAACTGTGTCTTTTAATCATCAGCATGCACCATTGCTGGTTTCATAATATGTGGAGAACAGTTTGTCACACTGTGTTCTTTCCAAATTGAAAACACTAGATTTTCCTAATAGAGGTACTGTATATATGAGGGTCATCTGGGACCTCAAACAGTGTGACTAGTAGATGCCAAAATTGAAGGAGACACCAGCTGCCATATGGAAGTCATATGTACTTATGGGCTCAGTAGAGTAGAGAAATATTTAGCCATTTAATGGTCATGAGAAGTCCATGAGGTCATATACATAGAGAGTCCTGGGTCTGGTCCATCTGTAGTGTGGGAGAGCCTCCTCAGAAGCTGGAAAAAGGGGAGGATCAAGAAAAAAGACTGACCAGTTTTGATGGTCACTCCAGCTGCATCAGAGGCAAAGGCAAAACAAAAGCTGTCCATACACTCTAGAACAACGAAAAAACTTTGGCTCACCAACAGCAAAACTAGTTGTTTACCTGGATTTTAAAGTGCCCACCTGCATCCAAAGAAACAGACACCATAGCTGAGCTGTGACCAGAACTCTTTCTGCAAGCATGTCCTGCTCCTCATCACAACTGACACCTGCTGACTGCTTCCTTGTCCTTTTCAGACCTCACCTGGAGGTGGGTTAACCACTTCAGGACCAAGATACCCATAGCCAAGGTTGGGTGCTCTTTCCTACCCAAAATCTCTCTGAGCCTCTATATTCTGAGTCCCATGTAAGGACTTAACAATCCTAGGGAAACTTCAAGTCAGTTTTCCCCTTTTATCGGAACCATCCCAGAACCCCTCACCCCGCATACAGTCAGGTCCATAAATATTGGGACATCGACACAATTCTAACATTTTTGGCTCTATACAGCACCACAATGGATTTGAAATGAAACAAACAAAATCCATTTTAATTCCTACATCGTTCACCTGATTTGGATGTAAATACCCTCAAATTAAAGCTGACAGTGCAGTTAAAGCACATCTTGTTCCTTTCGTTTCAAGTCCATTGTGGTGGTGTATAGAGCCAAAAATGTTAGAATTGTGTCGATGTCCCAATATTTATGGACCTGACTGTATATGAGATACCGAGCATTTGCAATCTCCTTAAAAGGACCACATCCCAAACAAAGGGGCACATCCAGGACCCATTCCTGGCATCCTGTACAATGTGCATCAGCTATTTGAAGAGTCAAGGTATATCTACAGCCTTAACTTTTTTTTTAAAGTTTTGGACAGATTAGTGAAGGGTTAAAGTAGATCTAAACCCCAAAACAAAAACGTAATATATTGCGACTTACCAGTCCTAAGATGCTGTGGCTGCATTAGATTACCTTTTCAGTCTAAGAATATTTTCAGCGAGTTCAGAAAATACCTGTTGATCTAACCAGAAATGTGCCATCATTGTCTCTTTCAGTGAAGTAAAACGAAAGTATAAAACACCATATAAATATTGTATAAACTACTACATATGAAAGCAGCCACTGATACAGAAAAAAACATAGGCATGAACAGATACAGTAGGAAATGTGTTATTCACAGGATTATCAGGTGAAAATAAAAGGAAAAAAGCCTATAAAAGAAAACAAATGCAGCCACCACATCTATGGACTGGTAAACTGAAAATATAAAATTTTTGTAGATTGTATATGCTTTAATACCAGTTTCTTAATCCCCATTGGGGACATAAACAACAATAAATTATGGCAGGTGGTATTTGTGTCTAAATCTTTTCTTTTACTGAATTATGCTTTAAGTCGGCCATTAATCACATACTCAGCAGATTCTTGGTGCTGAGCTATAGAAAGACATCTAAAACACCAAAATAAAATACAGTACATACAGTACGTATATGGGAGTTAAGCTGGCTATATACTAAGATTTTTGAGCATCTGTAAGCTTTGTACATTCGATGACTAGACAAATGTCATTCGAAAATACTTTAAAATGTTGTTTGCTTTTGACATTTAATTTTGGAATATATCTAATTTCCTGAACATACACTGTTAGAAACTTGTTTGTTCAAGAAAAAATTCCATTCTGCTCCTTCTAATTTTTTCATCACAATGAACATGAATGTTGATTTTACCCTACTAAAGAATACAAAATCGAACTAAGGAAAAATTTCAAACAAAAATGTACTAGTGTATGGTTAGTTTTAAATCATTACAGCTTGGTCAACTATCCACTTGCAGTTGTGACTGGACAGTGAAGGAGCAGCAGGTGACTGGTGATCTCATCTCTCTGCTCACACTGTCTCCTTCTGTCAGCATGTTCATTTGTCAGCACATGTGCATGAAGTAAACATGATTGGTCCATAATAAGTCAAGTTAAGGTACCTTGATTAGCTGCATATAAAAATACATTTAATGTTTATTAACAAATACATAACCACAGTCATTACTGTTTGTTGTAGACTGAGTTTAAGGCATGTGAGGATAATGTGTTTCTCAATCATTGACTTGTAGGAAATTATGGATTAATGGATCAGTTGGCTGCTCTGAAATGGGTACAGAAGTACATCCAATATTTTGGCGGTGACCCAAACAAGGTGACCATTTACGGCCAAAGCTCAGGTGAGAAAGTTGATTAAAGCTTCTAGCAGACACCAATTTTAAAAAATATACTTTAATTATGCTTTGTTTCTGGCCATCGTTTTATAAATTCTCTTTTTAATGAAGGAGGGACATCAGTCTGGACTATGATGGTGTCCCCTTTGGCCAAGGGTCTTTTTCATCGTGCCATTGATATAAGTGGATCCTCTGTATTTAAGGCCACTATGGCTGAGGCAGAGAAGGACAATCTGGTGTTCCTGAAGAAGACAGGCTGCAAAGATGCTGCGTGTTTGAGGCGGCTGAACGTAACCAAGATCCTTCAAGTAAGTTTCACCCACAGGTGAGAAGCTCATAGTCAATGAGCAGAAAGGACTTTGGGTTTTGCACTGCCTTTATTCAACTGTCCCAAGTAGGATAGGGTGGCCAATAACTGTAACTAATGATATACCATACTACCAAATGTGTGTGGAACGCTATCAGACCTACTATTTGGAAACAAGTATGTGGAAAACCCTTCAAAGTTTTCTGGTGAAAGGTACTGTTAATACAGCATAAAAAAATATTTTGAATCATAACCTACTCAACTGAATATAGCAAACGTATATATGGAAAACCCTCCAAAATTCTGGTATTTTGGGTGAGGGATACTGTTAATGCTACAGCATTCAAAGACATTTTAGACAACTGTACACCTTAAAACCTGTGGCAACAGTTTGATTAAGACCCTCTTCTGTTCTGGCATGACTGTACACAAAGCCAGGTCAAGACATGGTTTGAGGAGTTTGGTTTGTAGGATGTTCAGTAGCCTGCACAGGGCCCTGACCTGAACCTTACTGAACACCTTTGAAATGAACTGAAATGACCTCACAAATGCAATTTTATGGCTCAATAGCTAAAATTCCTACAGACACACTTCAAAATCGTATGGAAAGACTTCCCTGAAGAGTGGGGGCTCTTATAGGTGCAAAAGGGGGTGGATACCTTTGGAATGTAAAGTCCAACAAGCTCACATTGTTGTGGTGGTCAGGTGTCCACAAATGTTTGACCATGAAGTGTAGCATCATTTTCTTGGCTCCTTAATGTGAAGTTCCGCTTTAAAGATTGGTCCCCCGCTACCCATTAAGGATTGGCACCTTTTGGGGAGCGGGGGGGGGGGGTACCCGAATTTGACAGGTACCCACTCCCACTTCCGCCCCAGAAGACAACAGGGCCATTCAGGAAGTGCAGTGCCTGGAATACAGGATGCCCGGTGAAATGGGCTGCGGCGGGGGCAATGCGGGATCGCGGGACAGGTAGGTGGCTGTTTTTTAAAAGTCAGCAGCTACAGTTTTATTTTTTTACAGAGTGAGTGGAACTCCACTTTAAGTATATTAGTGCTGTTATTATAATTTGCAAGTTGATAATAGTAATAATGCCAGCTACAGAATTTCCCTTGCCAAGCCTACTCTATTGTGCATTGTTAAAATTGCCCTTTTCAGTAGCAACAACATAAACAACATAAACACAAGACATAGACATAGATGATTTATCTAAATCAGCTTATTGGTAATGTATGTTTTTTTGAGAAATATAATGTTACTTGCGTTACTTCTAGTCTATCCCTTGGGTGGAATACCCAGAATGGGCAGCTGAAGACTTGTGTGACTTGCCACAAAAAGGAAAATTCATTGGCCCATTGCCTGTAGTGGATGGATATGTGGTGCCATTTCCCCCACTGGATATATGGAAGGAGAAAAAAGAGGGCTTCAATGATGTGCCTTATGTGATTGGTACCTCTCTGCAAGAAACGGAGTTCGCGTAAGACAATTATTATCTCCTTAGATCAGTGAGGGGGTTCAGGAGAGGATTGGGTTCCTTTGGCCTTGGATGTCATTTAATTAATTTTCTGTAGCCATTACATAAAATCATGTGCTTTCCTACACTGTAAAAACTGCTTGGAGGTAGGGCTGAACTTTGCATCTCCCAGGCCCCCGGAACTGCTGTCTATTTTGACCCTCACTGCACCAATTGGATAAGAGGTAGCTCTGATCCCTTCTGCTCCTCTAGATAAGCATCAGCCTTTTTGGAGGGGGCACAGGTAAAACACTATAAAGCGGTGCAGACAAGACTGACAGACAAAAAATCACTGCGTCCCTTTGCTTACCTTTGTCTAGCCCACGAGGCACTTTTTCTCCCACGAATAAAATACACTATTTCTATCACTGACACCAACAATGGGGCATAATTCCAGCTACTGACATCAATAATGTGGCACTATTTCTTCCATTGACACCGATGATGGGGCACTATTCCTCCCACTGACACTGACGATGGGGCACTATTCCTCCCACTGACACCGACGATGGGGCACTATTTCTCTCACTGAAACCAATGATGGGGCACTATTTATTTCTCTGAAACCAACGATGGGGCACTATTCCTCTCACTGACACCAGTGATGGGGCTCTATTCCTCCCACTGACACCAAAAATGGGACACTATTCCAACCCCTAATACCAAAGATGCACTGTTTACTTCCACTGCGCCCCCCCTAAATTCTGAAGGACAGTAAAAACTGTCCCTTTGTTTAGAAAGCCTGGAGACTCCTGGTCTAAATGATAGTGAGGTTTGGTGTCCATTTTCAGAAAGCCCAAATCCCAGGGAGATAAGGATTTTATTATGTAAAAGAGCAAGTAGTGAGTCCAGCAGTCTTAGGCCCCTTTCAGACAGGGTAGACTCATCAGTGGATCTCCACTGATTTCCGCTGAGCATGTGGATGACAGGTCTGTGTCCACTCCTCTGTTGCAGAGTTGACACTGACACAGCCAGTTGTTTTCTATGGGGCAGTTGGATGGAAATGGACCACCTGTCCGTTTCCACCCTACTGTCATCCGATCCAACCTGCCACACAGATGTGGAACAGATTCCCATCCACCTGTTTATAGCATACAGGATCAGATCGGATGCCGACGGGTGTCAGCGGACACATGTCTGCTGACACCCACGGGTCTATAGAGGGCTATAGATGGTCCAATCGAGCAGGCGATCGAATTGACAGGCTGACCCGACCGGACCACCAGAGTGAAAGGGGCCTTATATGAACATCAATAAAAACAAAAATTTGGAGTTGAAACATAGAAAAGTTTGCAATCATAGTCCCCAGTTGGTGGTCCTTTTAGGGACGACTACAGGCCAATATAACATGCATACCTCCGAATGGCCATACAATGGATGTAAATCTGTAAAAAGAGAAAGCAGCCCATAGCAAAAAGAAAGAACACAAAAAAACACATAACACATAACAAGCTGGGAAAATCCCTGTTGGAGGATGATGGAAGCAAGCTGCTGTCTAGTTCACTCTGCTTTTCTACCATTAACAAGGCAGGTGGAGTGGGCAGTCAGGATGGGGTGTTATTCTACCTCATGCCAAATGCAGTTTTCACCTGTAGCTACAAGCAATGCACCCATGTTCTAATGTACCTATTAATGTCCCTTTTCTCCACAGCCCATTTTTTGCCAACCTGTCCAAGTGGACTGAAGAGGATTACCACTGGTTTGTCAAATGTGCGTGTTCTCCCACTGATTTGAATGGTAAACTTTATATGAATCTCTAGTTATACTTTTAAAGGATGACTTGTGTAATTTTCCTGTCCAGCACATCTGAACACATTTGGGGGAAGTCTGGCAGATGAGGCTCTGGATCTCTATCCCACCTCAGAGTTCTGCACCCAGCCTAAGCGATGTGTGGAGAAGACCTACATGACAATGGTGTCTGACCTGAGAGCCTCATGTCCCAACAATGAGCTGGCCAAACAAGCAGCAGGTACATATATAACTCATTTCTGGAAATTCCACTACATCTTTGTTTATAAAAGGGGCAAATGTAAAGCAAATCTGTTCTCTGCTCATGTATTTTTATTTTTTGGTATGTCTCTTTATTTCTTATTTCTTATCTTAGGCCTCATGCTTGGTGATACACTTTAAAGCCCAACTAAAGTCATACCCAGGGGCGGACTGACAACTCATGGGGCCCCAGGGCAATAGGGGATCATAAGGCCCGTGTCCTTGCCCAAACTCAAAAAAGCCTATGAAAAAGGTACCAGGGGCATCTCATGGGGCCCCCTACTGACCCCGGGCCCTCGGGCAGTGCCTGAGTTTCCAAATGGTCAGTCCACCCCTGGTCATACCTTTTTATATTTTTTTTTCCTGTACCCCTGCATGGATTTGTTCTTGATTTTGCCTAGAATACTCAGTGAAAATGACACCTCCTGCACTCCCAGTGCAATGTTCTATGCTACAAAAAGAAAAAAAACAGGATGGCGCAAACACCTAGAGCATTACCAGCAATTTATTAGGGAAAAATCCAATAAATGGCAAGTGGATACTCACAGAAGTAGAAGAAGAAAGGGTGTTAGAAACACACAGAAGATGCCGCAGTAAGTGGAAAACTGTATGTGGTCGTGCAACCCTGCCAAGTTGGCAAGCTGATGCATTTTGGGGACACTGGGTCTGGTGCCTCTTGGACTGCATAGTTGTATTTTGATTCCCTGCACAACTGCTATAACATGACTAGGGTATTAAAGATGATTTGTCCCCCATACTGTCTGACCACCACTCCATCACTCATCAGTACTTAGGTAACCCACACAAGACACAAATTATAGTTTAATAACCATAGCAGCCTTTTATTAACAAAGTGTATAAATAACAGCATAACATTAGGTACAATAAGAATGGACCCCAAGGTCCTTGTAGACATCTCTACCTAAAGTGGAACCAAAGTCTAGCTGTAAAAACAGCAAGCAGGCAGGCTTTTATTGCAGAAGAGACATGCACGGTCTCTTCTACAATAAAATGTCCCTACCTGCCTACTCACCATCTCCTGCGCAGCTCAGCCTACTGTACCGGGCCGGTCCCTGAGTGGACTGCTGAGATGATGAACTCCAATGCATGTTCAGGAGTGAAGCCATCCCATGCCAGCCAATGAAGAGGTCAGACGACCAACACACAGGAGAAGATGCCAGCACAGGATGGTTGGATGGGTAAGTATGGGGACTTTAGTTCAACTATAAGTTAGTACCTGTGTAGACTAATAGGGCAGCCCTCCAGCTAGACAACATAGACACAGAGGGAAACCGCACCAGATACAAACATGGACACCCCCAGTTCACTATCACTGAACTATAGCAAATAAGGGGATCCATACCCAAGACTGGTCCCTACCAATTTAACATTTGCCCATAATGACCACTTTTAGGCCCTTGAACCCTACCAGCTGCTTTGACTATCTGGACCAAATCTGGAACAGTTTTTTTTTAATCCAGACTCTTATTAGTATCAAAAGGCAAGACAAAAAATTTAAGAGTAGATGTCTACAATAGGTCAAGCCAGTATAACATTGAGTCACTACAACATTCCGCAGGCACCCTACAAATTATAAGGCAGAAATGAGTAACAGTTCATCTCACAGGACATGTAGTAACAACAATGATAGTAACCAGGGGCGGACTGACCATTTGGAAACTCGGGCACTGCCCGAGGGCCCGGGGTCAGTAGGGGGACCCATGAGATGCCCCTGGTACCTTTTTCATAGGCTTTTTTAAGTTTGGGCAAGGACACAGGGGCCCCATGATCCCCTATTGCCCGGGGGCCCCATGAGTTGTCAGTCCGCCCCTGATAGTAACTGAACAGTTTCCAACAAGTGGATCTAACTAGAGCAAAAATTGCTAATAGTATTATCAGCAGTACTTACATTTGTAGCAACCTATCCATCCCTAATTGTGCTGGGGCTAGTCTGGAGATGTCTGGCCAACCTTGCCAACTAGTTGAAATTTATGCAGGGCATTACGGTGACGATAGGCTGTGCAGTGAGGGCCATCCAGTATCTAGTAATCGGTTTTCTAGCTAAGTGCAGAAGATGGGAAATTGTAATAGAGACACCAGGTGGATACACTTTGGGGGTCAGGAGCTCCCAGTAAACACACTAGCGGGTCAGTGGGAATAATTATTTGAGTAACTGAGTAAATAGTATGTACAACCTTAGTCCAGTAGGATGTGAGTTTTGGGCAGCACCAAATCATATGGATGAAATCTCCTCTATGCAAACAACATTTAGGACACAAACAGATACAGTGTATCTCTCCTTCCCCAATCAAACTGTTTAGTTGGTGTTCTGTTGACCTGATGTAGTATGAACCTGTAACAGTTTACAGTGTAATGATAATAACCATCAAAATAAACCTAAAGAGAGGAGGATGGGGTGGAAAATTTTCCAGATGCCAGCTTTGACTGAAGACTTACTGGAATGCCCTTGAAGGCCCTCCTGTTCCTGTCTGACCCACTAATCAAGTAGGTACCCCTAACATCATATTTTAACTTAAAAAAAACCCTTCTATTCCAAACCCCTTTCAACCTAGTCATGTGGGCCCTATGTCTATGTCTCGATTACTACTATGTCTACCTGACTGCATATCTATTTCTGTTACTACAGTTGGGCTTCAAGCTTTTTAAAGTATTTGAACTCAGTGGGGGTATAGGGGAACTTTTCAAAGAAAACCCCATGTAGCTTTCCCCTAGAAAAAGTAGATCAAAAGAATGAATAAATGGAACCTATCTATCTGATGACCATTCATTGTCCTGTATTGTCCAAGAAAAAAATAAGAATAAAAGCAAAAAGGGGAGCAGCTCTCTAATTTCTTGGAAGTCAAGAAAGAAGCAATTTAAAAATATGTATAGACAAGCACTCCTCAGGATGCAAATAATATCACATGTAAAAACAGTCCGTAATTCCTTACTCCAAACTAACTGTGCCAAAAAGAAATCATATACCATAATATGTTATAAGCCGCGAAAACAAAAGAGCTCTGGTGAGTTTATTTAATTTGGCTGGTGGTGGATTTTTCACAGTGTGATGGCATTCTAACAAGAAGCAGGAATATTTATGAAGATTGCATAATTGAATATGAGCTAATTTGCACGTTTATTTATGGACGTTTAAAAATATTGAAAAATAGATTGATAATATGCATGGACACTTACCCTGTATGTAAGCACATATAATATTGATTATAGATATAAGTCCCATATGTGATAGTATTGAAGATTTTTGTTTTCATGGGTTATAACCAGGGGCAGACTGACAACTCATGGGGCCCCAGGCAATAGGGGATCATGGGGCCCGTGTCCTTGCCCAAACTCAAAAAAGCCTATGAAAAAGGTACCAGGGGCATCTCATGGGGCCCCCTACTGACCCCGGGCCCTCAGGCAGTGCCCGAGTCTCCAAATGGTCAGTCCGCCCCTGCTTATAACATATTATATTATGGTATATGATTTATTTTGGCACAGTTAGTTTGGAGTAAGGAATTAAAGTCTGTTTTTTTCATGTGATATTATTTGCATCCTCAGGAGCGCTTGTCTATACATTTTTATATTGCTTCTTTCTTGGTTCCCAAGAAATTAGAGAGCTGCTCCCCTTTGTTTTTCTTCTTCCTTTTCCTCTTTTTTGTTTGGAATTTAAAATAGTGATATCTATGTCCGTTGGCGCAGTCCAATATTAAAATATACATAATTGTCCTGTAATTGCAGCTGTGTTGTCCAGCCCTGTCTACCGGTATCAGGTCACCTACACTCCATCCCGACCAGTTAGACTCAATAACCTCTTCTCCTATGAAAGCTGGTTCTCCTTTCACATGCTGGATACCCTGGGATTTTTCGGAACTCTGGATTACTCACTTGGAGAGACCACAGAAGAAGATCGAGACTTTCAGAGACTGATGAGAAAATACTTTGTTCACTTTGCTAAAGACGGTAAGAACAATTGTCAGGGATGTTGTCAACTAGAAGCCAGCAGAATGCACACAGTGGGTCCAAGCTGCAGCATTCCCAACTGAAGTGCTTTGCAGATGCTGAAATGTAAAGGCTGCCTTTGCTAAAAATGCTAGTTGTCTGCTTGTCTCTGATTTCAGCTTTGAGGAAAGATTAGAAGAACTGAATTTATTCTCTCTTGAGAAGAAGAGATTAAGGGGGGATATGATCTCCATGTATAATACATAAGGGGGGATATGATCTCCATGTATATTACATAAGGGGGGATATGATCTCCATGTATAATACATAAGGGGGGATATGATCTCCATGTATATTACATAAGGGGGGATATGATCTCCATGTATAATACATAAGGGGGGATATGATCTCCATGTATAATACATAAGGGGGGATATGATCTCCATGTATATTACATAAGGGGGGATATGATCTCCATGTATAATACATAAGGGGGGATATGATCTCCATGTATATTACATAAGGGGGGATATGATCTCCATGTATAATACATAAGGGGGGATATGATCTCCATGTATAATACATAAGGGGGGATATGATCTCCATGTATAATACATAAGGGGGGATATGATCTCCATGTATATTACATAAGGGGGGATATGATCTCCATGTATAATACATAAGGGGGGATATGATCTCCATGTATATTACATAAGGGGAGATATGATCTCCATGTATAATACATAAGGGGGGATATGATCTCCATGTACATTACATAAGGGGGGATATGATCTCCATGTATAATACATAAGGGGGGATATGATCTCCATGTATATTACATAAGGGGGGATATGATCTCCATGTACATTACATAAGGGGGGATATGATCTCCATGTATAATACATAAGGGGGGATATGATCTCCATGTATATTACATAAGGGGGGATATGATCTCCATGTATAATACATAAGGGGGGATATGATCTCCATGTATAATACATAAGGGGGGATATGATCAACATGTATAATACATAAGGGGGGATATGATCACCATGTATAATACATAAGGGGGGATATGATCAACATGTATAATACATAAGGGGGGATATGATCTCCATGTATAATACATAAGGGGGGATATGATCACCATGTATAATACATAAGGAGGGATATGATCACCATGTATAATACATAAGGGGGGATATGATCACCATGTATAATACATAAGGGGGGATATGATCAACATGTATAATACATAAGGGGGGATATGATCTCCATGTATAATACATAAGGGGGGATATGATCACCATGTATAATACATAAGGAGGGATATGATCTCCATGTATAATACATAAGAGGGGATATGATCTCCATGTATAATACATAAGGGGGGATATGATCTCCATGTATAATACATAAGGGGGGATATGATCTCCATGTATAAATACATCAGTGGTTCATATAGTGAACTCGGTGTAGAGTTATTCACCCTGAGGTCATCACAGAGGACAAGGGGGCACTCTTTACGTCTGGAGGATACAAAATGTAATCTCCAATTACGGAAAGGTTTCTTCACAGTGAGAGCTGTGAAAATGTGGAATAGAATCCCTCAAGAGATGGTTCTGGCCAGCTCAGTGGATTGCTTTAAAAAAGTCCTTGATTGTTTCTTGGATACACAGAATATAACTGGATACTAACATTTATAGGTAACGTTGATCCAGGGAATATCCGATTGCCTCTCGAAGGATCAGGAAGGAATTTTTTTCCCCTGCAGGAGCAAATTGGATCATGCTTTGCTGGGTTTATTTGCCTTCCTCTGGATCAACTGTGGGTGTAGGATTATAACTTTTTTTGTTCTTTAATGGTTGAACAGGATGGACGTTTGTCTTTTTTTCAACCAGACTATGTAACTATGTAAGAATTATATTAGACTGAGGAACTGAGCTGACTGACTGTGACAATTACAAATTCAATTTAAATCACAAATGTATTTATTGCACAAGCACTAAGGCCTATAGGGCACTCCACAGGCAACACAACCGGAATTTGAAAATCAGATCCATTACAAATGGTCTATTCATTATCTGAATCCAAATTATAGAACAAATTTGGAAATTTAATTAATCTCCCTATGGGCCCAAACTAATATCACATCATGTGACATCATCCAAATTTAACACATGCATTCGTTAAGCCGCCCATACATGGGTCGAATTCCGAGGGAATTTTCTTTCGAAAATTTTTTTGAGAAATTTTGTTCGAATTTCACACCATTAGAGGGCCACGGCAATGGTGACCATCGGATCTGAGTGATCAGGCATGTTGGAAATGTTTTTGAAAAAGGAACAAATTTCTAATCAATGATGGGAGAATCGGGTGAGAAATGTATTCGAAAAAGAAACGAGCATGAGCTGTGACCTGGAAAGAAAAGAAAATTCTTGGCCACGAAAATTATTTTCTGTAGCAACACGTGGTGAAATGAAAGGCTTGGTTGGTCGAATTTCGAAATCAATGGTACAATTGAGTACTGTCCGTGATACTTTTTTTATTTGCACTAACATACAATTTTGAGGACAAGCTTTCGGGGAATGTCCCCTTCTTCAGGTCTAAGCAGTACTCAATTGTTTCTGTCGCAAATGCACTAATTTACAATCACCTCAAGCAAAATCAATGGTGGAACCATCAGATTACAAAATGCACAAAATTTCCAATTTTGTAAAGAAAATTAATTCGGAATTCGATGTATGGCCTGCATTTATTTCTTAATAACTTTTTTTAGGATTTGATGACATTCGCTACTATTGTTCATTAAGAGATTTCTATACACCCGAATCTCCAAAAATCTAATTTTCGTCCAAAATTCAATTCATAGTGAAACGAAACACACACGTCTAGTTTTGAGCAGACACCGATTGGCATTTCATGGATTCTAATTTTATTTATTTTTACAGGAAGCATGCCACCTGAATGGCCAGAGTACCCCAATGGGACGGCGCTCTTGTCCACGTCGCTCTCTGTGGAGAAGAACTATCGCTCAGCTCAGTGTGCACTCTGGGAGAAGTACAACATGTTTCCGTATGCCTGGATAAACTGAGGAATACTTCTTTCCAGGAAATCTATTGTAAGAATAATATGGAGGTTGACTCCTGAAACTGACACTTGCCTGGCTGTCACATCAGTTCAGAGGCTTGAATGCTTTGGTGATCAACCTGAAACAAAAATGCACAATTGCAAACTTGTTTTGGGTCACTAGCTCAAAAAGAATTAAAGCCAAAGACAACCAGGAATCCAGCATTTTTTATGTCAAAGGTCAGCAGTGACAGCTCCTGAATTTTGCTCAGTTCAGGTTTCAGTTACGTTTTCGGGACTTAAAGTAGAACTATCGGCAAAACTTTTTTTTCCATTTTTTATAGGGGAAGGGAGGGTTGTAACTCCTGCAAGATTTTTTTTCGCCATCTGTATCCCATTGTGGAGATTTCCCTCCACTTCCTGTCCGATAGCCAAACAGGAAGTGAGAGGAAATCCCTCCAAATTAATGGAATTTCTTGGGGACCCCCAAGTCACCAGTCACTAGTGTCCCCATTGGAATTATCCCCCCCTTATTACTTTTCTGGGGACAAACCATAATTTGGGATTTTTTTTTACTTTCATTGATAATGGTAAACAGGACAAATAGAGAGGGGGAATCTCTCTAACGGGGTGCACACAGCAATAAAAACTGACAGGGGTTCTAATCCATCGCCACTCCATCCAAAACTAAAAAAAGAAGTTTTGCCTTTCGTTATACTTTAAAGGGGAGTTCCAGCCATTTTTGTGTTTATTAAAAGTCAGCAGCTACCAAAACTGTAGCTGTTGACTTATAATAAACACACACTCACCTGTCCCGGAGTCCAGTGATGTTCTCGCCTGCGCAGTCCCTTCTCCCCTTCTCTCCTCCACAGCGCTGGCATCTCTACTGTGGGCACCAGGCTGTGACAGCTTGTGGCTTCACAATCGGGTGCCCACTGCGCATGCACGAGTCGCACTGCACTTTCTAACTGGTCCAGCAGTCTTCTGGGACTTGTGAAAATTCCCAGGAGACTGCGGGAGGAAGGAGGGGGCCAAACCTCCGGCTCCATTTTCTGTGGTGAACTGAGCCAGAAGTGGGAGTGGGTACCTGTCAACAACAGGTATCTGCTCCCCCTTCCCCCCCAAAAGATGCCAAATTTGGCAGTGGAGGAGGGAGGAGGCAAATAGACGGAGCTTCCATTTTTAAGTGGAACTCAGCTTTAAGTGTTACTAAACCCCAGACCCTGCATTCATTATATCTGGTCTCCCACAGTACACGGAACATTGAAATGCAATTCATTTAGTAAATATAAACTGCTAAATAACTTTTTCATGAGCAATATTGACTTCTGTAGTATAGCAGTCTTGTGACTTCTAGCAGTGTCCAGCTGAGCACATGTTAAAGCTTGTAGGAGGAGTTTTCATTCTAGGAGGATGCAGGACCCTGACCTCTGTCTGGACAGTGCTGATTGGCCCTGTGCTGATCCCATGCACCCTCCCAAAGAAAGAAAAAAACTCTCTAGCAAAACACACCAAACTGAGCATGTGCTGCTTGCCCCCAAGGCTGTGTTCTATCAGCAGATGGATCGGGGTCAGTAAAGAAAGAGAGGAACAGAAAAGATAGGATCAAACAGCATTTTTAGACAATGTGGAGAATTAACCCCTTAGGTTCCACAGTGAGTACAACAAGCGTGCTTTACTGCATATACAAACTGATTTTACTATTGTGGGGTTACTAACACTTTAAAAATCCAAAGTTGCCTTTTGCAGTTTCCTCTAGGGGTACATTTCTAGGGGTACATTAAAAACAGTTTTTTTTTACTCAGAGTTGTGATTTAAATCTATGCTTGGGATCACATGTTAGAAAACAAAACCTTTTCCATTTGAAAGTAAAGAAGAGGGACAGAAGTATCACTGCTTTGTTAACAGTATTGCAGTTTTTCCAACCAGAGCTTCATATAGACATCACACTGTCCAGGCTTCATGCACATGGCGGTACAGTGGCCATACAGCTTCCATAGCCTGTGTAATACCCCCTGGGCCTGCTGCAGTTGAGTACAGCTGCCCATTGAAGGGAAAGAAGTATCTGTACACAGTCATGCACCAGGGGTTATGTAAAGTACCTGCATGCACACTGACGTATTTTCCAAACGCACACTATCTGCGAGCTTACAGCCAGGGTTGCTGTTAGAAACCATGGGACCCCATAAAGCCAACCTGACAGGGCACCCCATCCCAAAAAAACAGTTTACCTTTCTTCAGTTATGAATGAAGACTGAGTGAGCAGTACTGATTATTATTATACAGTATTTATATAGCGCCAAAGGGTTTGCTCAGCGCTGTACAGTAGCAAGGGGGACATAACATGAGACAAGACAGTAACAATACAATACACGAGGGGTTCGAGGGTCCTGCTCTTTCGAGCTTACAATCTAGGAGGGAGGGGAAGGTGGCACAGGAGGAGATGGCTGTGGGGGATGGAGTGGTGGGTGGAGTGGAGGAGGTTAGTTGTTAGGTGAGGTCGGGTGTTAGGTGAGGTTGGGGTAGGCTTCCCTGAAGAGGAAGGTTTTCAGGGTGCGCCTGAAGGTGAGGAGGGTAGGTGACATTCTGATGGATTGGGGTAGGGAGTTCCAGAGGATAGGGGAAGTCCTAGAGAAGTCCTGCAATCGGGCGTGGGAGGAGGAGACCAGGGAGCTAGAGAGCAGGAGGTCCTGTGAGGAGCGGAGGGCACGAGTAGGGTAGTATCTGGGTATCAGGTCAGTTATGTAGTTCGGGGCGGCATTGTGAGTGGCCTTGTAGGTCAGGGTTAGCAGCCTGAACTTGATGCGTTGGGCAATCGGGAGCCAATGAAAGGATTGGCAGAGGGGGGAGGCAGATGTGGAGCGCTTGGTGAGGTGGATGAGTCTGGCCGCTGAGTTTAGGATCGACTGGAGTGGGGATAGCGTTCATTTGGGTAGGCCAGTGAGGAGGGAGTTGCAGTAGTCCAGGCGTGAGATGATGAGGGAGTGTACAAGTTGTTTGGTGATGTCTGGGGTGAGGAATGTGCGTATCTTGGAGATGTTGCAGAGGTGGATCAGTTCCCGTAACTGCCCCCCCACCGTGCCGATCACCCTCCTTTCCCACATTTGATTAAGCCAGCTGTCTGGGCCCCTCTGTTGGCCTGGGCCCCGTACAGTGGTACCCCCTTATCCACGGCCCTGCTTACAGCAGTGCACATGCAGGTGCTTTATGCCACCCCGCTGCATGACTGCGTACAGCTGCTTCATCTCATTCCTCGCAATTGATGGTTGTACACAGCAGCAGTGGGTCCCAGGAGAGACTCTGCATAATGCGCGGCTCCTGGCTGGCCATATGCATGAAGCAGAACAATGACGTCTTGTTTGTACAAGCCATGACCCTTTTTGTTCTCATTGTTCTAGTACAGATTATTGCTAGAATAGGCTACTTGGGGCAATATGGGGGTCTGCGTTACCTATATCCAAAACTGCTTTATAACTCTACGGACTACTAAACAAGAGAAATGAAATGAGGTGTGACTTCATGATTCCTGAACTGTAAAGAGGCTTTGCTCTCCTCTTAACATATCTGGCATTAACATGTCTGGTAACACCTTAATTCCTTTGAAGAATAAAGCCACAAAAGGTCCAGAAGTTAACAGAAGAGGGGAATAAAATAACAAAAAGTTTTTACAATTTGTACATTTTGAAGCTTGATGTTCCTATTATTCCTGCTGCTGACCTAGGGCAACAAACCAGCTTCCTAAGTGATTTCACAGTCTCTTAACTTTATCTTCATATCAGAGTCCTCTACAGTCCACAGTCCCTTCAGCCCTGATTTTTATTATACAGGATGTATATAGCCAACGCAGTTTGCTTTATGAAATAAAGGGAGTCGGTACTCTTACAATACAAATATAATACAAGAGGGCCCTGCTCATGAGAATTTACAATCTATGAAGGAAAGGGCAAGTGATACAAAAGTCAATAACTACAAGAAATTATCTTATGGAGAAAGAAAAAAGTCCAGGCCAGGGGAGGTGGGATAGGCTTCTCTAAAGAGATGATAGCTGGACACATGAGGTATGGAGTTTCAGAGTATGAGAGAGGCTCTGGAGAAGTGTTCAAGTCGAACATGGGAGTAGGTGACCAGGGGGCTGGAGAACAGGAGGACTTGAGAGGTATGGAAAGGATGGTTTCTGTGATGTTCTGATACATGGTTGGTGATGTAGCTTAGGGCAGAGATTTGGATAGCTTTGTATGTTGTTTTTAGGGGTTTGAATTTGACATTCCTTGGTGCGATCATAAGCCAAGAGATTGGCAAAGAGGGGGAGTGACTGCCGAACAGTTGGCAAAATGGATAAGTCTGGCAGCAGCATTCATGATAGGATGAAGGGGAGATACCCTTTGTAAAATTAGGCCAACCAAAATGGAATGTGGATAGAAAATATAAGGGGCCCCAAAGACTGAGCCTGATGGGTCTCCAATAACCTCTGAAATTAGTTGGTTAATATACTTGTTTTCAATAAACAGGCTTTGCCATTGGTCTGGTGTGCTCTTTTTTCTGCATTACGGTAAATACAGGCCTGGTTCTAGACTTTATTCAAGGAAGGGCAACTGTCCTCTAATTCTACTAACATGAAGTGGGCCCTGTGGATGGAATGGACATGAAAGCTACAATTACATTTTTTATACAGAGACTTTTAAGATCAATTGCAGCATGTGGGCAACATGCCTTGGACACAATTCTATCTGATGGAATAATTCAGTTTGGATTGCTTTAATAAAAAGTAATTAATTTCTGTAAAATGTTTTCTTCCACGACTTTCTGTTCTTATAATGGATTGCAAATGGTGTTACATGTGTCACAGCAAACCCTGTGAGACAAGAAAATGTGCATTACCCATAGCAATAAGCCTGGTGTCTGGACAATGGTGGCTGCAAGAACTAGAGAAACATATCTCCACCATCATGATGAATTGAGGTTTTTGTTTGCTGAAGTTGGATGGTTGAATGGAAAGGGACCATTTAGGTGCTTAGATCCATCACATGAAACATTGGGTCTGAAAGTCCTTCACAATCAGAGACCCTCTGCTTCCGGGTACTCCGGTTTCCTCCCACACTCCAAAGACATGCTGTTAGCAGGGGCGGACTGACCATTCGAGCACTCGGGCACTGCCCGAGGGCCCGGGGTCAGTAGGGGGCCCCATGAAATGCCCCTGGTACCTTTTTTATAGGCTTTTTTGAGTGTGGGCAAGGACACAGGGGTCCCATGATCCCCTACTGCCCGGGGGCCCCATGAGTTGTCAGTCCGCCCCTTGCTGTTAGGTTAATTGGATCCTGTCTAAATTGGCCCTAATATGTGTATGTATGTGAGTTTAGGGACCTTAGATTGTACACCCCTTGAGGGTTAGGGACTGATGTGAATGTACAATATATATGTAAAGTGCTGCATAAATTGACGGCGCTATATAAGTACCTGAAATAAATAAATAAGTATACAGTAAATGAAGGGGGCTGTGGTGTCACCCTGTCAGAGGGAAGGCTAGTGACACCCTGCAATCAGATTTCCTCAGTCTTCCGGAAGACAGAGGGCATCTTGTAGCCACAAATAAGAACTACAGAAGGAAAACTTCTGACTGAAGATGAGTATTGCAGCCTGAGTGGCTTTTATTTTTTTAAACCTGCTAGAGGACAATGTTTAATTTAATATTTTGCTTAGATCTGGGCTGTAAAATGTATCTAAAAGCAGAGTGGTTTTGAAGAGTGATGAAAAGTAGAGTGCTGAAGGTTTAGAACCCCCGTTAGGTATTTATTTCTGTCTGTGTCCCAGTTGGTGGAATTTAGCCTTTCAATTTACCAAAATCACTGGGACTAAAAAATTATTATTATTATACAGGATTTATATAGCGCCAACAGTTTGCTCAGCGCTTTACAATATAACGGGAGACAATACAGCAACAATACAGTTCAGTACAAGAGGGTTAGGAGGGCCCTGATCCTGGGAGCTTACAATCTAAGAATCTTGAAAAATTACGAGAAATCCAAAATGTTGAGTTATCACCAGCAAAGGAAAAAAGGGAAAATCTTTCAATGGTGGATATATTTTGGTGCTGGCCACAAGAAGAATTCTCTCACTTTGGAGAGACATCCTCCAGCTTTCTATTGTTTCCATGGGACAGGGAGTGAAGGGAAATATCTCCAGTGGGACACTAAAAATGTTTACCTTTGGATACAAGTATATTTCATACCATCGTGTTTAGTTTTGGAAGGAATGGGAAATTTAGGTTTTCTTTTGTGATCTGCAGCCAGTTTTCAATTGGGCAGATTTTGCTTTACTGTCTCTCTGAAAGACATAACAGAAAGTAAAAGAAGATCTATGTAATGTGAGAAGAAATTCCCACTTAGTTGTTGGGCTAGGTATTCTGCTTTAGGATTTCTCCTCCATTCCTGTTCCAATCACCATAACTAATAATTAGGGTGAATTTCCCTAGCAATAAAAAATCTAAAATTACTTCTCTACTGCAAAACCTAAAAAAAGAAGATGGCTACAGTCTAAACTAAAATGAATGGTAAACCCAGAACAACATGTGTTGTTCATTTTTATTTGGTTTTAAGCATCTAGGAAGATGTAAAATCCCTCTTGTGAAAGTTTTGTCAATATTTGCACAAAAACACATATGATAACTATGAATGGCTTTGAAATGTCCCCAACAGAGCAGGGAGTTGATCCGCTGTGATGAGATCAGTGCCATTGTTGTCTGTTTAGTGCATTGACAGTCTATGGTGTGTTACACCAGCTATATACAGTATATCACAGAAGTGAGTCCACCCCAGGGGCGGACTGATCATTTGGAAACTCGGGCACTGCCCGAGGGCCCGGGGTCAGTAGGGGGCCCCATGAGATGCCCCTGGTACCTTTTTCATAGGCTTTTTTGAGTTTGGGCAAGGACACAGGGGCCCCATGATCCCCTATTACCCGGGGGCCCCATGAGTTGTCAGTCCGCCCCTGGTCCACCCCTCACATTTTTGTAAATATTTTATTCTACCTTTTCATGTGACAACACTGAAGAAATGACGCTTTGCTACAATGTGACGTAGAGAGTGTACAGCTTGTATAACATGTAAATTTGCTGTCCCCTCAAAATAACTCAACACACAGTCATACAGCCACAACACACTCCTAAGAGAAGATGTCCAATTTGAGCCAATTAGCCATTTTCCCTCCTGGTGACATGTGACTCGCTCTCACTCTCTCATACTGGTCACTGGAAGTTCAGCATGGCACCTCATGTCAAAGGACTCTCTGAGGATCTGAAAAAAAGAATTGTTGCTCTACATAAAGATGGCCTAGGCTGGATGTTTTTTGGCTGGAAAAAAACCCCAGAACTAGTGGGTTTCTAGAGGAGTTTTTTAGCTTTAAAAACGCTCTAATGCTGGCAAACGCAGTAAAACACCACAAACCAGCATTTTTGGACTATTTGTTGACTAAAAAAATATTTTTTTTGGTAAAAAAACACTAAAAAACGCAAACGCGGGAAAACACCGCTAAAAGCGGCAAAACGCTGCTAAACACTAATACACAAATGCTAAAAAAGCTGAAAACGTCATGTTTTTAACGTGACTTTACACAGCTAAAGTTACCAGCGTTTTCAAAGTGTCCCGTGTGTATGAGGACTCAATCTGAAGATTCTGCTGGTTAATGTTAAATGAGGATTCAGCTTATTAATTCAGGTGCCTGAGGTGTTAAATGTCTGTTGCACCTTCTGCTTTATGCAACACCTTAAACCTATTAATCATGGAGATTAGGAAATCTATTCACACATATGCCCACATCATGATGGATTTTATATTTTGGTGTTGCAGACATGTATAATATAAAATTTGAGTGGGTTTTTCATCCTGAAACATTTTACATTGTGCTTTCCAGTCCAGTGAGCTGTTTGCACAGTCTGCCCTGATCCCTATTCCCCTAAAAAAACTGCTAAGCCTAAATTTTGTCAAAATAAAAAATAAAAATAATTAAAAAAAACACGTTGAAATGCATTATTACAAAATAGATGAGAAATATTTTTTAAAATACATTTCAAATATACTGTATGTCTTTAAAAATACAAATCTACATTTTTGGAATGCATTTAGAAACATGTAAAAATATATGTTAAAATGAAGTTTTTATATGTTAAAATATTTTTATGTTTAAATATTTTAAAAAATATATATTTTTTACATATATTCTTCAGATTTCTTTAACATATAAAAAAGTCATTTTAACATATATTTTTACATATGTTTGTAAATGCGTTCCAAAAATGTAGATTTGTATTTTTAAAGACATACAGTATATTTGAAATGTATTTTTAAAAATATTTTCATATATTTTGTACTAACAGTGCATTTCAACATGCAGTATATGTATATATGTATATATATAGAATATGGCCAAAATTGTAGCATTTCAAATATATGTCCATATATTGGGAAGAACATTTTTAAAATATATTTTTCTGCCATGTGGGAAGTATAATGCTACCCCCGAAGGAGCCCCTCATTGCTATCATCTCCCTACTACTGCTCTCATCACCCCCCACAATGCCTCTTCTACTCCTTCTCATTTTCCTCTCCTCCATTCCCAAAATCCATTCACTATATCCCTCTGCTCCTCCTAAACATTTGTATATTGTGTCCTCACTGCTTCCTTCGCCCCTCTATGGCACCCACCACCTCCTCCTATTATTCCACTCTCCCACTGACCCGAACACCTCCACTAGGAGTTTCTCACGCTCCTGCACATCCCGCTCCCATGCCACCTTTCTCACCCTTCTCCTCCTCCTAGCCGCGGGAGACATCTCCCCGAATCCTGGCCCTCCACCACCTCCCTCACCCGCACAACACCCTCCCACCGCCATGTCCTACCGCAACCTAGTATCTGTCCCCCTGCTCCCTAAAATCTCCCCCCCGTTTTCATGTGCACTCCTGAACGCCCGATCGGTGTGCAACAAGCTTACCGCCATCCACGACCTCTTTGTTTCCCGCTCCCTCAACCTCCTGGCGATCACGGAAACCTGGATCCAGCCCACTGACTCTACCTCCCCTGCTGCACTCTCCTATGGAGGTCTCACCTGGACCCACTCACCCAGACCTAACGGTCGTAAAGGTGGTGGGGTTGGTCTGCTCCTGTCACCGCGGAGCACCTTCCGAGTCCTCCCAAACCCCCCCTCCCTATCCTTCTCCTCCTTCGAGGCCCACTGCGTCCGACTATTCTCCCCAACCCCCCTGAAGATTGCTGTGATATACCGGCCTCCTGGATCCATACCCCGCTTCCTGGAAGACTTCTCCTCCTGGCTACCCTTCTTCCTCTCCTCTGAGCTACCCACCATCATTCTTGGGGATTTCAACATCCCTGTCAACCTTGACAACCCGGACACAGCCCGTCTCCTCCACTTAACCTCCTCCTTTGCACTTGCACAGTGCATACAATCCACCACCCACTCCGACGGTAATATCCTTGATCTTGTCTTCTCCAACCGCTGCGCTCCCCACAGCCTCACTAACACCCCCTTCCCTCTCTTTGACCACAACCTGATCACCTTCTCTATCTCCTCGTCCTCCAACAAAAACCCCTCCAAATGTCACACTACTACCAGCCGTAACCTCCGCAACCTTAACCCTGCCCCCCTCCACTCTGCAGCTGATCAACTCCACGACCGCATCCTCCCCCTGTCCTGCCCCGACTTGGCTATGACTGCCTACAACAACGCGCTGTCAGCAGCCCTTGACTCACTAGCGCCTTTAACCACACGCAACATCAGACTCCGACCGCTCCAGCCCTGGCAGACTGATCACACCAAAACCCTCAAACGACGCAGTCGTGCCCTGGAGCGACTATGGCGCAAAACAAAATCCCAACAAGCTTTCACCTGCTACAAATCTGCCTTCCGCACCTACACCTCCTCCCTCCACGCAGCCAAACAAGCCTACTTCCTGACCCTCATCAAGGCCCTCTCCTCCAATCCTCGCCGACTCTTCTCCACCTTCAACTCTCTACTCTCTCCACCCCCACCTCCACCCAGCACCTCACTCACCGCCCTTGAGATTGCCAATCACTTCAAAAACAAGATTGACACAATTCGCAAGGACATTGCCGCAACTCACACGCCCTCTCAACCCGTCCCCTCTCACACAGCTACCCCCTCATCCCCCCCCCCCTCGACATTACCCGCAGGGACTTCGTCACTGCTCAAACTCCCTCCGACCCCGTTCCCCCTCACTCGGCTACCCCCTCATCACCCCTCTCCCACGGCCCCACCACTGCTCTGACCTCCACTCCCACCCCACCCTACATTCCTCATACTGAAGCTCCCCCAACACTCCACACCTTTGACCTTACTACCATTGAGGAAGTCTCCAAGATCCTCTCTGATGCCCGCCTCACCACCTGCCCCCTCGACCCTATCCCCTCACAATTCCTACGACCTCCCTCCCCCTCCATCCTACGCTCCCTCACCCACATCTTTAATCTCTCCCTCTCCTCCGGCACTTTCCCCTCCCCACTGAAGCATGCACACATCACCCCCATACTTAAAAAGCCCTCCCTGGACCCCAATGACCCGAACAACCTCAGACCCATCTCCCTGCTCCCACTTACATCTAAACTCCTCGAGCGTCTCGTCTACACCCGCCTATGCTCTCACCTCAACGACAACAACCTCCTCGATCCCCTACAGTCTGGCTTCCGCCCCCTACACTCCACCGAAACCGCCTTACTCAAACTCTCCAACGACCTTCTAACCGCCAAAGCTAATGGCCACTATTCAGTGCTCCTACTCCTTGACCTCTCTGCGGCCTTCGACACAGTTGACCACCCCCTCCTCCTCAAAATACTACACTCCCTCGGCCTCAGAGATTCTGCTCTCTCCTGGCTCTCATCCTACCTGTCACAACGCTCTTTCAGCGTTACCTATAATGCTACCACCTCCCCCTCACTCCCCCTCTCTGTTGGGGTCCCTCAAGGCTCTGTCCTTGGGCCCCTTCTCTTCTCCATCTACACCTCCTCCCTTGGCCAACTCATACACTCTCACGGCTTCAACTACCACCTCTATGCCGACGACACACAAATCTATCTCTCAACCCCCCACCTCACCCCTTCGGTCTCTGCCCAAATCACACACCTACTGAGCGACATATCAGATTGGATGTCGCTCCACTTCCTTAAACTGAATCTCTCCAAAACCAAGCTCCTTGTCTTCCCCCCAGCCCGGACACCACCCCCCATTGACTTCTACATCACATCCAACAACGTCAATATCAAACCCGCTCTGCAGGCCAGAGTACTTGGTGTCATTCTGGACTCCAACCTATCCTTCCAGCCCCAAGTCCAATCTTTAACAAACTCGTGCAGACTCCACCTCCGCAACATCGCCAAAATCCGCACGTTCCTAACCCCAGAAACCACTAAACAGCTCATCCACTCCCTCATCATATCACGACTCGACTACTGCAACTCCCTCCTCACTGGCCTGCCTCGCCGCTGGCTATCCCCGCTTCAGTTGATCCTGAATACGGCTGCCAGACTCATTCACCTTTCCAACAGCTCCATTTCCGCCACCCCCCTCTGCCAATCCCTCCACTGGCTTCCGATTGCGCAACGGATCAAATTTAAAATCCTAACGCTGACGTACAAAGCTGTCCACCATACTGCCCCGAACTACATCACTGACCTAATATCCAAGTACCGCCCAGCACGCACACTCCGCTCCTCACAAGACCTCCTTCTCTCTAGTTCCCTGGTCTCCTCCTCCCATGCCCGCCTCCAGGACTTCTCCAGGGTGTCACCCATCCTCTGGAACTCCCTGCCCCAACCCATCAGATTATCACCTACTCTCCTCTCCTTTAGGCGCACCCTGAAAACCCATCTCTTCAGGGAAGCCTACCTCACCCCCTGCTAACTTGCTGACCTCCTCCACTCTTCCTACCACTCCATCCCCCACAGCTATCTCCTCCTGTACCACTATCCCATCCCTTCTAGATTGTAAGCTCGAAAGAGCAGGGCCCTCGATCCCCTCATGTTTTGCATTGTATTGGTATTGTTCTGTCACATGTTCTGTCCCCCTTTGTAATGTACAGCGCTGAGTGAACTATTGGCGCTTTATAAATACTGTAAAATACTGTATAATAATAATAGTGCTGCCCTAACCTTGCAAGCTCCTCAACCCTTCCGACATTCTAGGTTTAGACATTGTACAAACAATGTTCATTACACTGGTTACCAATAATAGCCAGCACAGTAAAAGGGCAATGGACACAAGTTTCAATAACCACAGTTGTATTCAATATCTCGAGAATGGCTCAAGTTAACCTTAAGAGGTTACAATCCATTCATAGCAATATACATAATCCTAAAGACTAAGCAATGGTAACCCAATATATATAGCAAAGCTTAAGTAATGTCAGCAGTCTGAATTTTAGGTACCTTCAAATTGCTGTGACATAGCAAACATACAGCACTTGATGGTATGGTAGCCACAGTGTGGATATAGGAGAAGAAAAGTTGCAAAACCCCTCAACATGATCTTATGAAGGAAACCTTGCTCAATAAGCAATGCTTACAATATCCAGCTAGTCATCAAAGCCATTCTATTACAATGATAATAAAGAGGTGATTGTATCTTGAAGCAAAATGTCCATGTGTCGTTGCCTCCTCTCCTATAATAGGGGTTCTCACATAGGCCTCCTCCAACAGACTTAATAATACATCAATGAACATGGCAGCCATGCCCACAATGGCTGTCTACAGTAAGATGTAACAAATGGTTTCTGAGATATTCTGGGGGTCCAGATCACTGGCCAGTCGTGGTTTGTAAAATAGTTTTAGTTTCATCAAAAACAGGAAAACAAAAATTTTCTTTAATAAACTTTGGCTCACTGCCAGCATAAACTTGTCCCTTAATAGGGTTTAAAGCCCCCATCTGCTCCAGGGGTCCAGAGAAAAGGTCACTATAGCTCAGCAGCATCTTAGTAGCTAAACAGCACACAGCTCTTTTTGACAAATACGTCCTACTCCACACACATCTCATGGATGCCTACTGGCTGTATCCTGCTTTTTTCATCCCTCTCTTGCAGGTGAGTTAACCCTTTCAGGTCCAAAGCTTGCATAGTCAGGGATGGAGGCAATAATGATAGAACTGTAAATCGGTTCTCCCTCTTTGCTGAAAAAGAGTGATATTTGGTGCACTAAGAGGACACAGTCCAGATGTATAATATGATGGCTAGTAAATAAACCACATAAATAAAGTCCTTGGAGTCCAAAAGGAGGTTAAGGGATAATCCAACAATGCTGGACTCAGTGGCAGCTAATTCAAAAAAAGCTAGAGGAGACTCTTTTTGAGCCAAAAAGAAAGAAGAGAAACAGCACCATCTAAGTGCGCATGATGATGGCCTGATGAAGGAGCATGCATGCTCTGAATGCGTGCCACTACTACTGCTGCTGTAACCAGAGTGGACGTCACTCCTACACGCCTTGTGGATCCATGCCAACCGGGAAGTGATGGGAGCCACCAGCACAGCCAAGGACAGTGCATTGGAGACCTACCTGCAGTGGGACCGGACCGGAGTTGCACAGCAGCTGACACCAGTTTGACAAGCACTCATTTGACTATTATTGAAAGTTGCCAATTTTGTGGATATAATTTGTTTTTGTTTTTTTTTCTCCCTCTTTCCTGGATCTCCCCAGAACCCCTTACCCTACATAGGTGAGAATCCCTGAGTAGACCAAACTGTTCTTGTCATCCCCCTTAAATGGCCCACAACCCAAACAATGAAGACACATACCTACCATCCAGGAACTACAGTCAGGTCCATAAATATTGGGACATCGACACAATTCTAACATTTTTGGCTCTATACACCACCACAATGGATTTGAAATGAAACGAACACGATGTGCTTTAACTGCAGACTGTCAGCTTTAATTTGAGGGTATTTACATCCAAATCAGGTGAACGGTGTAGGAATTACAACAGTTTGCATATGTGCCTCCCACTTGTTAAGGGACCAAAAGTAATGGGACAATTGGCTTCTCAGCTGTTCCATGGCCAGGTGTGTTATTCCCTCATTATCCCAATTACAATGAGCAGATAAAAGGTCCAGAGTTCATTTCAAGTTTGCTATTTGCATTTGGAATCTGTTGCTGTCAATTCTCAAGATGAGATCCAAAGAGCTGTCACTATCAGTGAAGCAAGCCATCAATAGGCTGAAAAAAACAAAACAAACCCATCAGAGAGATAGCAAAAACATTAGGCGTGGCCAAAACAACTGTTTGGAACATTCTTAAAAAGAAGGAACGCACCGGTGAGCTCAGCAACACCAAAAGACCCGGAAGACCACGGAAAACAACTGTGGTGGATGACCAAAGAATTCTTTCCCTGGTGAAGAAAACACCCTTCACAACAGTTGGCCAGATCAAGAACACTCTCCAGGAGGTAGGTGTATGTGTGTCAAAGTCAACAATCAAGAGAAGACTTCACCAGAGTGAATACAGAGGGTTCACCACAAGATGTAAACCATTGGGGAGCCTCAAAAACAGGAAGGCCAGATTAGAGTTTGCCAAACGACATTTAAAAAAGCCTTCACAGTTCTGGAACAACATCCTATGGACAGAAGAGACCAAAATCACTTGTACCAGAGTGATGGGAAGAGAAGAGTATGGAGAAGGAAAGGAACTGCTCATGATCCTAAGCATACCACCGCATCAGTGAAGCATGGTGGTGGTAGTGTCATGGCGTGGGCATGTATGGCTGCCAATGGAACTGGTTCTCTTGTATTTATTGATGATGTGACTGCTGACAAAAGCAGCCGGATGAATTCTGAAGTGTTTCGGGAATATTATCTGCTCATATTCAGCCAAATGCTTCAGAACTCATTGGACGCCGCTTCACAGTGCAGATGGACAATGACCCAAAGCATACTGCAAAAGCAACCAAAGAGTTTTTTAAGTGAAAGAAGTGGAATATTATGCAATGGCCAAGTCAATCACCTGACCTGAATCCGATTGAGCATGCATTTCACTTGCTGAAGACAAAACTGAAGGGAAAATGCCCCAAGAACAAGCAGGAACTGAAGACAGTTGCAGTAGAGGCCTGGCAGAGCATCACCAGGGATGAAACCCAGCGTCTGGTGATGTCTATGCCTTCCAGACTTCAGGCTGTAATTGACTGCAAAGGATTTGCAACCAAGTATTAAAAAGTGAAAGTTTGATTTATGATTATTATTCTGTCCCATTACTTTTGGTCCCTTAACAAGTGGGAGGCACATATGCAAACTGTTGTAATTCCTACATCGTTCACCTGATTTGGATGTAAATACCCTCAAATTAAAGCTGACAGTCTGCTGTTAAAGCACATCTTGTTTGTTTCATTTTAAATCCATTGTGGTGGTATATAGAGCCAAAAATGTTAGAATTGTGTCCATGTCCCAATATTTATGGACCTGACTATGTTCAGCAGTGCAAGACAAATACATTTTTTAAAAATCATACAATGTGATTTCCTGAATTTTTTTTTTAATTCTGTCTCACAGAGTGGGAATGCACCTACAATGTGAATTTCAGACCCCTCCATGATTTCTAAGTGGGAGAACTTGCAAAATCGCAGGGTGTTCAAATACTTCTGTTCCTCACTGATATATATATATATATATATATATATATATGGAATGTCTGATTGCCTTAGGCCAGTGGTCTCCAAACTGCGGCCTGGGGGCCAGATGTGGGCCTTTGCTTGCTTTTATCCTGCCCTTTGGGCACAATTTCATCCACTGATACCAACAGTGGAGCGTAATTTCACCCACTAACACCAATGAAGTGGTATAGTTCCTCCCAATGAAGGGGCAGAATTCCTCTCAATAACACCCAACGATGGGGACTATTCCTCCCCATGATGCCAACAATACCAATGATGGGGTGCAATTCCTCCCAATGACCCCAAAAATGGGGTCCAATTTCTCCCACTGACACAAAATATGGTGCATTGTCTATTCCCACTGATGTCAGGACCTTTTCTACTCCCAACAGCCATATTCCGGCCCCCTAATATCTGAAGGACAGTAAGCTGGCCCTTTGTTTAGAAAGTTTGGAGACCCCTGCCTTAGGGATACGAAAAGAATTTTCTTTTCCCCTGGTGGAGCAAATTGGACAATTCTTTAAAGGTTGTTAAAACGTTTGTCACGAAAACAAGTGTCGCCATTGGAAGATTTCCCTTTTTCTCCCATTTTAGCAACATGGGAAAATGAAGACATTTGCAAGGCCCTGCCATGATATCCACTAACTCTACTGTCGGCAGGACAATAATTAGCAGATTGACACAGTAGACAGAGCCATAGTTCCTGCCACCTGAGGGTTATTGGAGGCGGGAGTAGTCACATAGGGTACAGTTTACCAGGTGTGACACCATAACCTACCTGCAAGTCAAGGCAGACATTGCAATATGATAGCATCTCGTTATCTTGGAAAACAAGCCACTACATGATCAATATAAACACAAAAGCTCACATTTGATATGTACAATTACATAGCTGATAACAGCCAAGTAAATAAGTTTTGGGTCAGACCTGATCTACAACATGAAACCTTTTCGTAACAAAACTTTCCTTGATTATTGCACAAGCAAGGATTTCATGTAATAACAGTGGTGTCACTGGGGTTAGTGTCACCTGGTGCGGTGAAATATGAAGTCACCCCCTTCCCCCAGATATTTATTTCTGGTTTTCTGAAAGTGCGCCAAAGATGCAGCACAAGGGACATTTGGTGTGCTTTCAGAAAATGCAGAAAAATAATGTGCAACCTAATAGAAATCTATAGGACTGCAGCTATAACTTTGGGTAAAATGCAGGAAATCCCCTTTACATTATACCGCCCCCCACACTTCTGACCCATTTACATTACACTGCCCCCCCCCCCCCGCACCTCTGACCCCTTTACATTACACCACCCCCCACACTTCTGACCCCTTTACATTACACCGCCCCCCCGCACCTCTGACCCCTTTACATTACACCACCCCCCCCCGCACCTCTGACCCCTTTATATTACACCGCCTCCCCCACACTTCTGACCCCTTTACATTACACCGCCCCCCTCGCACCTCTGACCCCTTTACATTACACCGACCCCACACTTCTGACCCCTTTACATTACACTGCCCCCCCACACCTCTGACCCCTTTACATTACACCGCCCCCCACACTTCTGACCCCTTTACATTACACCGCCCCCCCCCGCACCTCTGACCTCTTTACATTACACCGCCCCCCCGCACCTCTGACCCCTTTACATTACACCCCCCCCGCACCTCTGACCCCTTTATATTACACCGCCCCCCACACTTCTGACCCCTTTACATTACACATCCCCCCCGCACCTCTGACCCCTTTACATTACACCGCCCCCCACACTTCTGACCCCTTTACATTACACCGCCCCCCGCACCTCTGACCCCTTTACATTACACCGCCCCCCCCCCCCCCCGCACCTCTGACCCCTTTACATCCTTGGAGCTTACGATCTAAGAATCTAGAAAAATTATGAGAAATCCAAAATTTTGAGTTATCACCAGCAAAGAAAAAAAGGGAAAATCTTTCTATGGTGCATTTATTTTGGTGCTGACCACAAGAAGAATTCTCTCACTTTGGAGAGACATCCTCCAGCTTTCTATTGTTTCCATGGGACAGGGAGTGAAGGGAAATATCTCCAGTGGGACACTAAAAATTTTTACCTTTGGATACAAGTATATTTCATACCATTGTGTTTAGTTTTGGAAGGAATGGGAAATTTAGGTTTTCTTTGTGCTCTGCAGCCGGTTTTCAATTGGGCAGATTTTGCTTTACTGTCTCTCTGAAAGACATAACAGAAAGTAAAAGAAGATCTATGTACAGTAATGTGAGAAGAAATTCCCACTTAGTTGTTGGGCTAGGTATCCTGCTTTAGGATTTCTCCTCCATTCCTGTTCCAATCACCATAACTAATAATTAGGGTGAATTTCCCTAGCAATAAAAAATCTAAAATTACTTCTCTACTGCAAAACCTAAAAAAAGAAGATGGCTACAGTCTAAACTAAAAGGAATGGTAAACCCAGAACAACATGTGTTGTTCATTTTTATTTGGTTTTAAGCATCTAGGAAGATGTAAAATCCCTCTTGTGAAAGTTTTGTCAATATTTGCACAAAAACACATATGATAACTATGAATGGCTTTGAAATGTCCCCAACAGAGCAGGGAGTTGATCCGCTGTGATGAGATCAGTGCCATTGTTGTCTGTTTAGTGCATTGACAGTCTATGGTGTGTTACACCAGCTATATACAGTATATCACAGAAGTGAGTCCACCCCAGGGGCGGACTGATCATTTGGAAACTCGGGCACTGCCCGAGGGCCCGGGGTCAGTAGGGGGCCCCATGAGATGCATTCAAAAAAGGGGATTTGTGAAAAGAAATTCACAGAAAAAGCGGCTACATTATGAACAGAACGTGACACTCAGAAAAATTTCCAAAAATTATGCTTTATTACACATATATAAATATGACATATGGGCGTTTGCCCTGGTTTACCATCACCTCAGTATGAGACAATACACACAGACCTAAAACCATATAAAATGACACCAAGACCGGTCTAAATGCATGTGCAACAGAAAAAATGACTGCAGGAGTCTAATGTCCCTGTAGCACAGACACATAGGTGAACACTTCCCAAAAGAGGTATATCCAAAAATTATACCATAGGCATACCATAATATTGAATTTTATAAATAGAACAATACCATTATGGTGAATCCCAATCAGGGAATCCAAAAATTGTACTATGGATATAAGTATCACATGTATGCAATGGTCCTGACGAAGCTGAGTGAGATACGCCCATCGGCGAAACGCGTTGACGTCATACGTCAGATACGTCACTTCCGGTCATGCGCATTAGGTGGAACGCACGCTGACCCATAAGGAGGAAGCCATCTTCACATGCCATGAGGCAAGTGTGAGCAGCACAAGCGCCAAGAAGGGGCTGGAACCCGCGGTATATCGGCGGATGTCAGCGGTGGTTCCTAGGCCTCTGTGGCCGTGTATGGCAGTACCCATGAAGGACATCTCTTTCATTCCTAATACCCACAGCACAGGTGGTGAGTGGACTGTTACAGGACATTAGATATATGGTCCTCTGTGATCTATATGACCTATATATCTTATTGAGTGTAAACTCTGTCAGTGACTTCCCACATATCATTTGTCTCACTACAGGATGGGGACATCATGGTGCTTTGTATAAGATACAGGATATACCACATATATCTCAACAGGCAGAAGATCTTTTGGGATATGTCCTGTTTTCCCTACGAAAGGTGGTGTGTAGTCCACATATAGTGGTGAAGATACCATTTCAAGCAGAGTGCTGCTTTTTGCATCTTTTCTTCCACCCTGGGAATAAATGGGGCATATTTTCATTCAAGAGCTCTAGGATACAGCTGTTTATATTACAGATGAATGGGCCCCAACCACTTGTGCCGGCACAGGAATGTATTGCATCATATATTTGACATTTATGTCTCCCTCCATACAGGCCTGAGGCTTGTTGTTCTCTTTTTGACGCATATTGTGCTTGCTGCATTGCATACATGTGATACTTATATCCATAGTACAATTTTTGGATTCCCTGATTGGGATTCACCATAATGGTATTGTTCTATTTAAAAAATTCAATATTATGGTATGCCTATGGTATAATTTTTGGATATACCTCTTTTGGGAAGTGTTCACCTATGTGTCTGTGCTACAGGGACATTAGACTCCTGCAGTCATTTTTTCTGTTGCACATGCATTTAGACCGGTCTTGGTGTCATTTTATATGGTTTTAGGTCTGTGTGTATTGTCTCATACTGAGGTGATGGTAAACCAGGGCAAACGCCCATATGTCATATTTATATATGTGTAATAAAGCATAATTTTTGGAAATTTTTCTGAGTGTCACGTTCTGTTCATAATGTAGCCGCTTTTTCTGTGAATTTCTTTTCACAAATCCCCTTTTTTGAATGCCTCTTTTGGCTACTGAATGGAGACCAATATTGGGTGACATGATAATTCATTTGACAACCTCTTAATAACTACCTTTAATACAGGCCCCATGAGATGCCCCTGGTACCTTTTTCATAGGCTTTTTTGAGTTTGGGCAAGGACACAGGGGCCCCATAATCCCCTATTACCCAGGGGCCCCATGAGTTGTCAGTCCGCCCCTGGTCTACCCCTCACATTTTTGTAAATATTTTATTCTACCTTTTCATGTGACAACACTGAAGAAATGACGCTTTGCTACAATGTGACGTAGAGAGTGTACAGCTTGTATAACATGTAAATTTGCTGTCCCCTCAAAATAACTCAACACACAGTCATACAGCCACAACACACTCCTAAGAGAAGATGTCCAATTTGAGCCAATTAGCCATTTTCCCTCCTGGTGACATGTGACTCGCTCTCGCTCTCTCATACTGGTCACTGGAAGTTCAGCATGGCACCTCATGTCAAAGGACTCTCTGAGGATCTGAAAAAAAGAATTGTTGCTCTACATAAAGATGGCCTAGGCTGGGATGTTTTTTGGCTGGAAAAAAACCCCAGAACTAGTGGGTTTCTAGAGGAGTTTTTTAGCTTTAAAAACGCTCTAATGCTGGCAAACGCAGTAAAACACCACAAACCAGCATTTTTGGACTATTTTTTGACTAAAAAAATAATTTTTTTGGTAAAAAAACACTAAAAAACGCAAACGCGGGAAAACACCGCTAAAAGCGGCAAAACGCTGCTAAACACTAATACACAAATGCTAAAAAAGCTGAAAACTTCATGTTTTTAACGTGACTTTACACAGCTAACGTTACCAGCGTTTTCAAAGTGTCCCGTGTGTATGAGGACTCAATCTGAAGATTCTGCTGGTTAATGTTAAATGAGGATTCAGCTTATTAATTCAGGTGCCTGAGGTGTTAAATGTCTGTTGCACCTTCTGCTTTATGCAACACCTTAAACCTATTAATCATGGAGATTAGGAAATCTATTCACACATATGCCCACATCATGATGGATTTTATATTTTGGTGTTGCAGACATGTATAATATAAGATTTGAGTGGGTTTTTCATCCTGCAAACATTTTACATTGTACTTTCCAGTCCAGTGAGCTGTTTGCACAGTCTGCCCTGATCCCTATTCCCCTAAAAAAAACTGCTAAGTTTAGTCAAAATAAAAATAATTAAAACAAAATACACACACACACATTGAAATGCATTATTACAAAATAAATTAGAAATATTTTAAAAATACATTTCAAATATACTGTATGTCTTTATAAATACAAATCTACATTTTTGGAATGCATTTAGAAACATGTAAAAATATATGTTAAAATGAAGTTTTTATATGTTAAAATATTTTTATGTTTAAATATTTTAAAAAAAATATATTTTTTACATATATTCTTCAGATTTTTTTAACATATAAAAAAGTCATTTTAACATATATTTTTACATATGTTTGTAAATGCATTCCAAATATGTAGATTTGTATTTTTAAAGACATACAGTATATTTGAAATGTATTTTTAAAAATATATTTCATATATTTTGTACTAACAGTGCATTTCAACATGCAGTATATGTATATATATAGAACATGGCCAAAATTGTAGCATTTCAAATATATGTCCATATATTGGGAAGAACATTTTTAAAATATATTTTTTTTCCTTGTGGGAAGTATAATGCTACCCCCGAAGGAGCCACCAGATGATGCTTGTCCTCTAGTGCTGCCCTAACCTTGCAAGCTCCTCAACCCTTCCGACATTCTAGGTTTAGACATTGTACAAACAATGTTCATTACACTGGTTACCGATAATAGCCAGCACAGTAAAAGGGCAATGGACACAAGTTTCAATAACCACAGTTGTATTCAATATCTCGAGAATGGCTCAAGTTAACCTTAAGAGGTTACAATCCATTCATAGCAATATACATAATCCTAAAGACTAAGCAATGGTAACCCAATATATATAGCAAAGCTTAAGTAATGTCAGCAGTCTGAATTTTAGGTACCTTTAAATTGCTGTGACATAGCAAACATACAGCACTTGATGGTATGGTAGCCACAGTGTGGATATAGGAGAAGAAAAGTTGCAAAACCCTTCAACATGATCTTATGAAGGAAACCTTGCTCAATAAGCAATGCTTACAATATCCAGCTAGTCATCAAAGCCATTCTATTACAATGATAATAAAGAGGTGATTGTATCTTGAAGCAAAATGTCCATGTGTCGTTGCCTCCTCTCCTATAATAGGGGTTCTCACATAGGCCTCCTCCAACAGACCTAATAATAAATCAATGAACATGGCAGCCATGCCCACAATGGCTGTCTACAGTAAGATGTAACAAATGGTTTCTGAGATATTCTGGGGGTCCAGATCACTGGCCAGTCGTGGTTTGTAAAATAGTTTTAGTTTCATCAAAAACAGGAAAACAAAAATTTGCTTTAATAAACTTTGGCTCACTGCCAGCATAAACTTGTCCCTTAATAGGGTTTAAAGTCCCCATCTGCTCTAGGGGTCCAGAGAAAAGGTCACTATAGCTCAGCAGCATCTTAGTAGCTAAACAGCACACAGCTCTTTTTGACAAATACGTCCTACTCCACACACATCTCATGGATGCCTACTGGCTGTATCCTGCTTTTTTCATCCCTCTCTTGCAGGTGAGTTAACTCTTTCAGGTCCAAAGCTCCCATAGTCAGGGATGGAGGCAATAATGATAGAACTGTAAATCGGTTCTCCCTCTTTGCTGAAAAAGAGAGATATTTGGTGCACTAAGAGGAAACAGTCCAGATGTATTATATGATGGCTAGTAAATAAACCACATAAATAAAGTCCTTGGAGTCCAAAAGGAGTTTAAGGGATAATCCAACAATGCTGGACTCAGTGGCAGCTAATTAAAAAAAAGCTAGAGGAGACTCTTTTTGAGCCAAAAAGAAAGAAGAGAAACAGCACCATCTAAGTGCGCATGATGATGGCCTGATGAAGGAGCATGCATGCTCTGAATGCGTGCCACTCCTACTGCTGCTGTAACCAGAGTGGACGTCACTCCTACACGCCTTGTGGATCCATGCCAACCGGGAAGTAATGGGAGCCATCAGCACAGCCAAGGACAGTGCATTGGAGACCTGCCTGCAGTGGGACCGGACCGGAGTTGCACAGCAGCTGACACCAGTTTGACAAGCACTCATTTGACTATTATTGAAAGTTGCCAATTTTGTGGATATAATTTGTTTTTGTTTTTTTTTTCTCCCTCTTTACTGGATCCCCCCAGAACCCCTTACCCTGCATAGGTGAGATTCCCTGAGTACACCGAACTGTTTCTTCTCATCCCCCTTAAATGGCCCACAACCCAAACAATGAAGACACATACCTACCATCCAGGAACTACAGTACCTTTGGCCTCTTGTACAATGATTAAACTGTGTGTCCAACACTATAAACTGTACTGTCCATTTCCCATTCCACGTTAAAGAGAACTACCAACTATAGTATTGCTCAAAATACAGACGGGAACCCAGTTTGCAGTCTACTAAAACTTTTGATGCATGGAGTTTTTGTTTCTTTTTAAGTTTTAAACACACAACATCCTTTATATGTAGAAAAGTTTAGAGTAAAATGTGGAGGAGAACTGGAGCTGGCCATTATGGAGCACGATCAATCCTAGTGCTTGGAAACTTTATACAATCCCAGTGCTTGGAAACGTTCTACAATCCCAGTGCTTGGAAACTTTCTACAATCCCAGTGCTTGGAAACGTTCTACAATCCCATTGTTTGGAAACTTTCTACAATCCTAGTGTTTGGAAACCTTCTACAATCCCAGTGCTTGAAAACGTTCTACAATCCCAGTGCTTGGAAATGTTCTACAATCCCTGTGCTTGGAAACTTTCTACAATCCCAGTGCTTGGAAACTTTCTACAATCCCAGTGCTTGGAAACGTTCTACAATCCCAGTGCTTGGAAACGTTCTACAATCCCAGTGCTTGGAAACATTCTACAATCCTAGTGTTTGGTAACTTTCTACAATCCTAGTATTTGGAAATGTTCTACAATCCCTGTGCTTGGAAACTTTCTATAATCCCAGTGCTTGGAAATGTTCTACAATCCCTGTGCTTGGAAACTTTCTATAATCCCAGTGCTTGGAAACTTTCTATAATCCCAGTGCTTGGAAACTTTCTACAATCCCAGTGCTTGGAAACATTCTACAATCCTAGTGTTTGGAAACTTTCTACAATCCTAGTGTTTGGAAACCTTCTACAATCCTAGTGCTTGGAAACCTTCTACAATCCCAGTGCTTGGAAACTTTCTACAATCTCAGTGCTTGGAAACCTTCTACAATCCTAGAGCTTGGAAACTTTCTACAATCCCAGTGCTTGGAAACCTTCTACAATCCTAGTGCTTGGAAACTTTTTCTGGGAGCGTGGCCTCTCCATAGAGTCACTTTACAAAGCTGGAATAACAGGGTGTCCATAGCGGATTACATATGTAGTAGTTCCTACAGGTTAGAAGTAGTTGCACAATCAATAGCTTGTCTGTACAACAGCATTGCAAAGGAAACCTTTTTTTATGCCAGTTGCAGCACAGAAATGTACAGCTGGTATTACGTGTGAGTACTTATCCCCGAGGAAGGCACACCCAACCACAGGTACCGGTTCCTCCTGCACTAGGATTTCGGACACTTTATATAAGAGCTGTGGTAAGACTTAATTTCCATTCTTTCTGTGCCAGCTTGTGAACGTCAATAACATTCCTCATTTGTTTGTTATAATGAGATTCTGGGGGAGCGAGATATAAGGTAAGTGGAATGCTTTCACAGGAGCCTTGAGCAAAGATGAACATTTCACCTTGCAATGCTGGAAGAGCCCCACTACAAGGGTAGTATTTTTACACTTACCTGGAGTTCAGCTTTAATGTGTCTGAAAGGAGAAGAGTTCGAGTTACCAAAAGCCCTGATCAGAAGGTTCTGGTCATTCCGCTATACTGCACTGATGCAAAAGGGTTGATTTACTAAAGGCAAATAGACTGTGCACTTTGCAAAGTGCAGATGCACACAGCAACAGCTGCTGCCCCCGAGCTTAGTAAATGAGCAGAAGCTCTGCTACCTTCCATCATCCAATCATGCGCAAGCAAAAATGATGTTTTTTTTCCCTTGCATGTGATTTTATTATTATTATTATTATACAGTATTTATAAAGCACCAATAGTTCGCTCAGCGCTGTACATTACAAAGGGGAACAGAACATGTGACAGAACAATACCAATACAATGCAAAACATGAGGGGATCGAGGGCCCTGCTCTTTGGAGCTTACAATCTAGGAGGGAGGGGATGGTGGCACAGGAGGAGATAGCTGTGGGGGATGGAGTGGTAGGAAGAGTGGAGGAGGTCGGCAGGTTAGCAGGGGGTAGGGTAGGCTTCCCTGAAGAGATGGGTTTTCAGTGGTGCGCCTAAAGGAGAGGAGAGTAGGTGATAATCTGATGGGTTGGGGCAGGGAGTTCCAGAGGATGGGTGACACCCTGGAGAAGTCCTGGAGGCGGGCATGGGAGGAGGAGACCAGGGAACTAGAGAGAAGGAGGTCTTGTGAGGAGCGGAGTGTGCGTGCTGGGCGGTACTTGGATATTAGGTCAGTGATGTAGTTCGGGGCAGTATGGTGGACAGCTTTGTACGTCAGCGTTAGGATTTTGTGATTGGGTATTCTTTGCAAAGTGAAGCTTAACCTCATTTACTAAGCTGTGGAGCAACTGCACTTTGCAAAGTGCACAGTCTATTTGCCTTTAGTAAATCAACCCCAAAGTCTTGTGTCCCTACAGATAACACAGGCAGCTCATTAAAGCTGGCCATACATTATACAATTTTCTTGAGACTTTTGCTTTAGATTTACCAAAAACCATATAATAGGAGGTCAAACCTAAACAACACTTTCAATTGTATCCAATTAGGCCCTTGCGCTACATAGTTGAAGGTAAATCTAAAGGAAATTGGGCAGAAATTGTAAGAAAATTGAAAATTGTAATTGTAAGAAAATTGTATAGTGTATGGCCAGCCTAAGTCTGGACATACACTATACAATTTTCTTTAAATTTTCTGTCCAATTTCTGCCCAATTTCCTTTAGATTTACCTTCAACTATGTAGCGCAAGGGCCTGCCTAATTGGATACAACTGAAAGTGTTGTTTAGGTTTGACCTCCTATTATATGGTTTTTGGTAAATCTAAAGAAAAAATTTCAAGAAAATTGTATATTGTATGGCCAGTCTTACTCAAAGTAAAAGTTTGAGGTCTTCTTGATAGGACACCCTTCTCTCCCCAATACCTGCCTTCTGTTTGCTTCCCCATCACCCATTCATTTCTCAACACCACTAGGTAATTCTATATATGGAGGAATATTACCTTTCTCCCTTCCAAGATGCAGCTGTGTGGGCCTCAGCAGTCCCTGGACAGTTTGATTAGCAAGGGTAAGCACTCTAAGCCCATAGGAGGCTCTGATGCTTTGCTTCATACCAGGGGCGGATTGACAACTCATGGGGCCCCCGGGCAATAGGAGATCATGGGGCCCCTGTGTCCTTGCCCAAACTCAAAAAGCCTATGAAAAAGGTACCAGGGGCATCTCATGGGGCCCCCTACTGACCCCGGCCCTTGGGCAGTGCCCGAGTTTCCAAATGGTCAGTCCGCCCCTGGTCACTGCTGCTCCTTCTCCTTAGACTGGTGACTGGTCTTGTCTCCGCCCCCTCCTGAAGTTTTTGTAGACAGTCTGTAGTGGGTGGGGCCTACTGAGTCCCTCCAGCGGCTCTGCTCTCTGCACAGACTATGTAGAGAACAGTGATGAAGTCACTGCTACTTTTATTATGTAATAATTGTGTTGACTTAAAAAACTTGCATGTAAAACCACAAAAAATAAGTATTTAAAATTGTTACTTGCAGAGTTTGCTTTTTAATAAATTATTTTTTAATTCTCTTGAAATGCATTTTTTTTTAACTTGCTAGAAAATTTTACTACTCCAGGAGAATCAATTCCTTAGCACACTCCCCCCCCCTTCCTTACATATCATAGCCCTCTTCTCTTTTGGGAGTTTCTAATTACTTACAGTATGTGCTGGCCCAGCTGCTCTCCTTTCACCCTCCCTAAACCTTTTATCTAGCTGCTGGGGAGGAACAAGGGGAACACTATAGAGTGCCGCTTAATCTGTGGTGGTTTAATCTGCTGAGGCTGCTGACATCACATTCAAGATGCAATGCCCAGCAATCTCAGACATTTGGGGTGTCTTTAAAAGGGAGGATTTACAGGGATATAACCTGCATAAAAACATATTAAATGCTCCTAATCTCATGGGAAGATTTTTGTTGAAATAGATGGTTTGACAACAGGGCTTTTTTAAATTTCCACATACATACAGTATGTCAATTTTTCATTCTTTTAGATGAAACAGAAAAGAATTGCAATAAAAAACAGGGAATACAATTGTTTGGACTAAGGAAAACTGAAAACAATCTGAAAAAATGATTTACAGTTTGAAGGATCATCATAAGTGGTTAATTACCATTATTTCTTTGAAAAATTGGTGTCAGTTAATATGATGGGAACATTTTGAAAATAAATTTAAAAAGGGATCTATGGGACTTAATTGTAATGATAGTATTAATTTTGCTATCCTCAGATAATCTACTTACAACAGGAAAAAAAATCATCCATCTATGGCCACCCCTAGACATCCAACTTCACCTAGCAGCTATACTTGTAGTCTACTGGTAAATTAAAATGTTTTTGTGCTCTCTTGCCAGCCATAGGAATAATCGGGGAGAAAAAAGCTCACATTCAGAGTTTAGGTGCTTTGTGGACTCTTGTGGACATTGCTGGAGAAGGACTTTGACACAATTGACTCTTCCTGTAGCTTTCCATCCTTGAAGACCATGGCTGCTATAGGTGTTGGGATTATACTGCTCTGTTCGCTGGCAAGTGGTTTTGCTTACCTGTTGGGAAATCCAGAATGTCAACTAATAGATGTATCAACGTCATGTGGAAAGGTTCGTGGTCATCACTGTGATAATGTTTATATGTTTAAAGGAATTCCTTATGCCAATCCCCCCACTGGGCCATTGCGTTGGAGGCCTCCTGTGGAGCCCACCTGCTGGAATGACGCTCTTATTGCCACAGAGTTCAAGTCTATGTGTGCCCAAGTGAGGCCATTGAGTGACACGGGAACAGTGATGGGCTCAGAAGATTGCCTGTATGTCAATGTGTGGACACCATCACTGGATTATGAAGCCAAACTGCCAGTCATGGTTTGGATCCATGGAGGTTACCTTTTAATTGCCAGTGGGTCAGAGCCTGGCTACTGTCCCAATGAAGACCTAGTAAGAGACAGCCATATTGTCCATGTCAGCTTTAACTACCGTCTTAATGCATTTGGATTCCTAGCTTTGGCTGAACTCCGAGAAGGATCTCCCACCAACACCTCTGGTAACTACAACACAGAGCATGCACAGATCATTTATTTGTGACTATTAAAATTACAACAGATTTTCTCTTTAAAAGCTCTAATCTTTAAAAGCCAAGGTTTCCTCAATGCCATTTTGATTGCTCATTGCCTCCTGTCAGTATAAGATGCAGTTATTGTGGAGCCATCAGCTTTTATGCATAATGACTGCTTATATTTAGTGTGCAATTTTCTCTAAAATATCCACATCAGTGGATATTCCAGTATACATTGGGTTCTGTCAGTTCCAGTCTAAATTGTACTTTGCCAGCATTACCCTAGCACCTTGTTCTGGGAAGTCTGGTTTCAATGGTGCACAGGTAGGGCCACAGACCCCTGAGTGATGGTTGCCAAGCCACTGACCAAACATTTCAGTTTATGCACAGGTAATTCTAGGGCAGGGGTCTGCAACCTTTAAGACATAAAGAGCCACTTGGACCCGTTTCCGAGAGGGAAAAAAAGACTGGGAGCCGCAAAACCATTGCAACATTTAAAACAAATCCGACACTGCATATATTGCAAAAAGCGCTCTGGTCATGAAGGGGGTTTAAGGGCCCAGTAAGCAAAGGGTTAATCAGGGCCACAGTGTATCGTCATAATCACAATCATAGCCTTAGGTCAGTGGTGGGCAACCTTTTTTTTTCAACTGAGCCAAATCTCGCCAAAACCACGATTGAAATTTATTTTGAGAGTCACATTTTTAAAACTGAAAATACATCCCCGATATAGTAATTCATCCCCCATAGTAATTCATCCCCCATAGTAATTCATCCCCCATATAGTAATTCATCCCCCATAGTAATTCATCCCCCATAGTAATTCATCCCCCATAGTAATTCATACCCCATATAGTAATTCATCCCCCATAGTAATTCATCCCCCATATAGTAATTCATCCCCAATATAGTAATTCATCCCCCATAGTAATTCTTCCCCCACATAGTAATTCATCCCCCATAGTAATTAATCCCCCATATAGTAATTCATCCCCCATAGTAATTCATCCCCCACATAGTAATTCATCCCCCATAGTAATTAATCCCCCATATAGTATTTCATCCCCCATAGTAATTCATCCCCCACATAGTAATTCATCCCCCATAGTAATTAATCCCCCATATAGTAATTCATCCCCCATAGTAATTCATCCCCCATATAGTAATTCATCCCCCATAGTAATTCATCCCCCACATAGTAATTCATCCCCCATAGTAATTAATCCCCCATATAGTAATACATCCCCCATATAGTAATTCATCCCCCATATAGTAATTCATCCCCCATAGTAATTCATCCCCCACATAGTAATTCATCCCCCATATAGTAATTAATCCCCCATATAGTAATTCATCCCCCATATAGTAATTCGTCCCCCATATAGTAATTCATCCCCCATATAGTAATTCATCCCCCCTATAGTAATTCATCCCCCCTATAGTAATTCATTCCCCATATTGTGTCAATTCACTTACCTTTGCTCCGCGCGTTCCTCTCGCCGTGTTCCCGCGCCGTTCCGGTCTTCAGGGCGGACTGTGAGAGGAGAGGAGTTTGTCACGCTGCCCCGCCTACATCCTGACAGCCAATGTTTGCCACGCTCCGCAGGCCGGATTAAAAGGTCCGCCGGGCCGTAGTTTGCCCATTGCTGGGCTAGCTGCAGAGTCCTGACTTTTGGGGCGGCCGCCCGAGAGGAGGGAGGGGAGCGGGCGCCCGGCACACAGAAGAGCCGCATTGAAGTGTGTAAATAGCCGCGGCTTGCCGACCACTGAGCTACGGCAACCCTATTGCCTGTCACCTGGTGGGCAGTGTGCTCCGGAGCCGTAGCAAAGGTAAAAAAGAGCCGCATGCGGCTCTGGAGCCGCGGGTTGCCGACACCCGTTCTAGGGGCTTGAAGACAGGCTTGAGCCATGTACACCAGATATTATATTTTAATTAAAAGACTAAGGGGGTTATTTACTAAAACTGAAGCATGCAAATTCTAGGGCAGCTCTGCACAGAAACTACTCAGCCTCCAGGTTTTATTGCCAAAACATAATTGAACAAGCTGAAGTTCGAAGCTGATTGACTACCATGCACAGGTGTACCAAATTTTGAGTGCACCAATTTTAGTAAATCTCCCCCTAAGTATATCTAAAGCCTTTTTAAACTTTTGGATAGACAAGGGAAGGGTCAACACATATCTAAACCCCAAAAGAAAAATTGTATATATTGTGTCTTACCAGTCCTTAGACATGGTGGCTAAATTGGATTTAATTGTTTGGACTGAGAACAGGTTCCCCAAATACAGGAAATACCTGTTCACTATGCCGGAATGCAGTGTCCTGGTCACTTCTGAAAAAAAGCACAAAGAACCTTAACTTTATTGTGTAAACTACTAGTCCCATCAATCTACCATGTGCAGTAATGGAGATGAACAAAGGCAGACATATTTAAAGCTCTCTCCATAGATACAGTGGAGAAAAACTGTAGTCATGAACGGGCAGGAAGGGTGCTATTTTCAGGAGTGGCAATAAAAGAAAACAAAAAAGGCAGAAAATTTGGCAAATGCAGCCATGTCCTCTAAAGACTAGCAAGTTTCAATATAAAACTTTTTTTCATGTTTATGGGTATGGAATTTAAAACACCGCTCAAATTTTTTATTTTCTTGCTATTGGAAGATTTCCATTCATTGCTTGGCTCCAGACATAATGGGAAGTAAGATAAAATCTCTCCAAAGGAAATTCTCTTAGTTGTCACCAGCTAAACAAAATATTTTTTTTTTCTGGAAACTGGCAAGAATCTAATAAAATAATTTAAATAGAACAAATTGTATATGAATGTTAAGGGGGGCTTTGTATTGCATGGCTAAGGGGAGCATTTTTCAGGGTTGTGACGGGAGTCACTTTGGGTGGGGGACCCATGGAACACAGTTCACTTTGGAGAGGTCTGGAGACCCCTGTCTCAGCTCCCTATATCCCTCCTATGTGTAAGTCACCCTGTGTCTGTTAGGGGTACAGGGTGATCTGTCCTAATATTGGGGTGGGGGTTGTTGATTGTTTAATGCCATGTGGTTGCGTCCTATTTTTCTATTGTGTGTCTTGCTTGGGAACAAACTATTATGGGATGTGTTTATGTGTATTGGCTTGTTGGGGGGGGGGTCTCCAGCAGCCCTCCCTCCTGATGGGACTGTCTGCTGGTGTGTCTCTTGTTACTAAATGTAGATTGCCCCACCCTGTGTCATTATGCAGGGAGGGGGTATTGTCCCCTTGAGTGTATATATCTTGCATCTGAGTTAAAATAAACTAGTCTACCTCCTGGTTTACTTCAAGATTGGTGTCATCTAGTCTTGTATGGTCAGCGGTGGTGTCTGTTGTCAGTGTTCTGATGGGGAAGCGGTAGTCTAACAGAAAAATCCTAGCGCAGACCGGGGTCGGTTCCGTTACAAGGGTCCTATGAAAGTGTCAAGATCCAATGAGGCTCTGCTATGCAAATAGAGAATTAACCTAGGAAGTTGTTACTCCCGCCACCCATGCCCTACAATCGTCCTTAAGGGGTTCATTCACACTTGTGGCAGATTTTGCTTCCGCTCTGAAAAGAAATCCATGGTGGATAGTTTTTCATAAGCTGGTTGACAGACAGAGGCGAGGCGATGTGTCACCTCCTCATTGCCTGTTTAACTCTGAAATTCCCATATCACCGCACTGCATGCTGGTCACAGGGCTACCTTGTTCACTTGAATGGATTATGTTTGGCAGCAGTTTTGCCCTCCAAACATGACAAGGGGTATCATTTTTGCCGAGGTCATGGCATGTGTGCAGCCTTGCATGTTCTCCTTTAGGTCAGTGGGGGGCTCAACTGCCAGTTTTCACTGCCCTTCGGTTGCCTGTGTGTACGAGGCCTAAGTGTGATGAGTGGCTACACTGTTCAATAGTAAGGCATAGAAAATAGGAAGGAGCAGGAAAAACATGGACTTCCTAGATGAAGGCACAATATGCACATTACATCTGTATTATTATTCCCTTCAGCACAATGTTGTTAATTCAGCTTTGTACATTCCATTAGGGCTGGGCTGTGTACTTAGACAAAATTAATAAAGATAAGCCCTGAGCAAACATTTAAATGCACAGAATAAATATATATAAAAGGGAGATGTTTACCTTCCAAAGGGTTTGCGTTTAAAGTAGAACTAAAAAGGAAAACCTTTTTTCCCCCCATTCCTGTCCCATTGCCAAAAGAGGAAGTAAGCAGAAATCCTCCAAAGTTAGGAAATCCCTGGGTCCCCTCTATTTCTTTTCTGGTGACGATCCAAAATTGTAGCTTTTTTCCCCACCTTCAGTTCAAGTGCAATGATCAACAGTATTATCTCATTTAAAATGAAAACAAAATGGCTTTACATACTTTAGTTACTTTACATAAAGCCTATTTACTCATAATACTTTGAGAGCAAAGGGTTCTAGTAAGCACCAGTTCATAAGATCTTTTCTGGTTTCAGGCGTAGCCGATTGTTTTGGTGCACAGAATATTTAAATAAACACACACACACACATATATATATATATATACACACACATACAGTATATACATATACACACACAGTGGGTAAAAGCTATTGAACACATCACCATTTTTCTAGGTAAATATATTTGTAGAGGTGCTATTGACATGAAAATTTCACCACGTTGGTAACAACTCATGCAATCCATACATACAAAGAAACCAAAACAAATAAGTTCAGAAATTACGTTATGTGTAATAAAATGGAATGACACAGGGAAAACGTATTCAGCACGCTAACTGCAATTTATGGAATAGTTTGCACAAAATCCTTTGTTGGTACTGATAGCTCCAAGACACCGCCTGTATGGAGAAACTAGTGGCATGCATTGCTCAGGTGTCGGTTTGGCCCATTTTCCATACAGTCTTCAAACCTTGAAGGCTCCGTGGGTCTCTTCTATGAACTCTGATCTTTAGTTCTTTCCATAAATTTTCTATTGGATTCAAGTCTATTGGCTTGGCCATTCTAGCAGCTTTATTTTCTTTGTTTGAAACCAGTTGAGAGTTTCCTTGGCTGTGTGTTTGGGATCATTTGTCTTTCTGAAATGTCCACCCTTCATCTTCATCATCCTGGTAGATGGCAGCAGATTTTTATCAAGAATGTCTTGGTACATTTTTTCATTCATCTTTCCTTCAATGAAATTAAGTTTGCCAGTACCATATGCTGAAAAACAGCCCCACACCATCATGTTCCCACCTCTAAACCTCACTGTTGGTATGGTGTTTTGGGGTGATGTGCAGTGCCATATGACCTCCAAACATGGTGTGTATTGTGGCATCCAAAGAGTTCAACTTTGGTGTCATCTGACCAGACTATATTCCCCCAGTATTTCACAGGCTTGTCTAAATGTTGTGCAGCAAACTTTAAATGAGCTTCAACTGCTTTTTCTTCCACAATGGAGTCTTGTGTAGTGAGCGTGCATACAGGTCATGGAAGTTGAGTGCATTACTTATTGTTTTCTTTGAAACAATTGTACCTGCTAGTTCCAGGTCTTTCTGAAGTTCTCCACAAGTGGTCCTTGGCACTTGGACTACTCTTCTGAGAATTCTTTTCACTCCTCTGTCAGAAATCTTGTGAAGAGCACCTGGTCATTGTCGGTTTATGGTGAAATTATGTTCTTTCCACTTCTGGATTATGGCCCCAACTGTGCTCACTGGAACATTCAGAAATGTAGATATCCTTCTGTAACCAATGCCATCAATATGTTTGCTACAATAAGGTTGCAAAGGTCTTGAGAGAGCTGTTTGCTTTAACCCATCATGAGATGTGACACCTTGGTAATGAGACACCTTTTTATAGGCCAGCAATTGAAACTGAAGTAGCTGATATTAACTTGCTCTGACAAGGGGCAGGGTTGCTTTCTGATTACTGATAGATTTCAGCTGGTGTCTTGGCTTTCCATGTGTTTTTGCACCTCCCTTTTTTCATGTCTTCAATACCTTATCCCTGTGTCATTCCATTTTATTACTCAAATTAATTTCTGAACTTATTTGTTTTGGTTTTTTGGTATGGTGTGTGGATTTTATGGGTTGTTACCGACATGTGGTGAAAAGTTCATGTCAACAGTAGAACTATAGTTACCTAAATGGTCATGTGTTCAATACTTAAGGTGGGAATATAGGATTAGAAAATCAACCGATCGTTCATCCGATGACCAAGAGGCGTTCGTTTATTGGTCGAAATCGTGGCCCACATTAACCAATCTAAAAACATTGTTCATCGGGCAATATGTAGTATTGATGTCTTCCGTACAAGTGGAAGTGATGCGGTGTGCGTCTGACCTTGTAGCCACGCCCTTCCGGCCAGAACGAGCGATAAACACAACAATTACCAGCAATGAGTATAATATCGTTTATTACATGATCTATATACATAAATAGTGATACATAAAATATAATATGCAGAATTCTGGTGTCATCATCTCATTAGGCCAATCTACTTTTAACATTTGGATTTTTCGTTCGTGTTTACGAAGATTTCTTGGACATAAATATCCGGGTCATCTTCTGTTTCCTCTCATGCGTGATAGCGCTTGATAGATTTTTTTCGTACGACCGTCATACCACCGCATAGAAAAATCGGTCGTTCGTATGCGAAATTACATTTTTCACTGGATATTTTCCTTTACAATATTGTTAGCGGTTAAAACATCCTGCTCATCAACGAAGAGAAAATTGTTCCATCAGTGGTTCCGCTAAATGTTTCGTACGATTTTCTTATCATGTGTATGGGGCATTATGTTACCTGCTGTATATAATTTGTGCTACCTTTCTTCCTAATTGTAAATTTTTACAGTAGAGAACAACTGAACTTATAAAGACTGGAGCAAATAAATAACTGGGTTCTTAAGGAAGACACTTTACCTTATGCCACTTCTGCATATGTGTATATGTACATTTTTGTTGAACTTTACGTAGCATACAACACATACAAAAACAGTAAAACAGAAAATAACTTCAAAAGAAGTCAGCAGCCTCGCAGGGATATGTGTGTTTGGATGCTATGTAATGTTTGTGTCTGTATTTTTTTTTCGTTTTCTGAATTATGCCATAGGTCAGTTATTATTTTCACACTCAACAGGCTCCTAATGCTGAGTTCCAGGGAAACACCTGAATACCCATTTAAAATACGAAATTTATGGCAGATGTTGTACCTGATGGTAGATGGTAGGCAATGAGCCCTTTCACCTGTCCCTGTGGTGCAACAGTAAGCTCTCACTGTAGAAAGAGCCCCCTCTTGCTGTCATGTGCCTCCAATGATCAGCAGTGGGAAGAAGAGGGTGAGAGCACACTCCGGTCTGCCTGCTGCAGCAGTACAAATGCACACAATATGAATGCACAGTGACAGAGCAGCAGGTGGGTGATGAGATCATCTCTCTGACATGTCTATTAGGCAAACCTGATTGGCTCCCAGTTCAACTTCTCCCCCCTCCACGTCTGAGTGCTGCTTTGCAGAGGCAAACAGTAAGTAAAATGAAGGTACTGAAAGTAGTTGCATTTAAAAATACATGTAAATTATTTAAAAAAACATAATTGCATTAATTGATATTTTTTTGTATCTTGAGTTTACTTTAGGCACACGAGAATAATCTATTTCTCAATCATTGACTTACAGGAAATTATGGATTAATGGATCAGATGGCTGCCCTAAAATGGGTACAGAAGAACATCCAATATTTTGGAGGTGACCCAAACAAGGTGACCATTTATGGCCAAAGCTCAGGTGAGAAGAGTGTGCTAATATTAAATCATTGCCATAATGAACAGTGTGGAGTTCTCTCCTATATTTACTCCCTGTATTCCAGGAACTTACAAACACATCTCTCCACTTTATACAAAAACATACATACACACACAGGGAGGCCTATGCAGTCAGAAGCCAATTCACCTTTCTTCACAGGGGCGTCCCTAGGGCTGGTGTCACCCGGTGCGGTAACACTTGGCGACACCCCCTCCAACGATCCCGCAGAATGGATCGGATCTGCGGATTGAGTATAATGGAACGGACTCAGATCCTGCGGGGATTGTCGGCATGCAACCTATACGGGGTGACACCGGACCCGCTCCACGAAAAGGTAAGTTGTAAAGAAAGCCAACAATCCCCGCAGGAAGGATCGGATTCATCCTGTGGGGATCGTCGGCTTGCGTTACAACTTTCCTTTTCATGGAGCGGGTCCGGTGTCACCCTGTGCGGCACGCACCCCCTCACCTGCCTCGGGATGCCACTGATTGTGGGAGAAAACATATAAACATAACAAGGAAAAAAAGGGGTAAATCCATGGAAATCAGACCCTGGGTGTCAGTACTATAAGCCCCCGGTCACATCAGGTACAATTTGTCATGCAATTTGCATGCCAGGCGACTTGCAAATCGTATGCCAAGTTGTACCCTATTGTCCACAATTACAGTGGCCAAACTGGTGCGGTTCCAAGTCAGAGCCGCACCGATTACTAAAGTGGTAAATGCAGTACTCTTCATGCGATTTGCATAGACATCTGTGTCAGATGTCTTGCAAATTGCACTTGAAATCGGCAGGTCACCCGACTTTGAAGTGACTTCACTGTAAGTCGCACGATTTCAAAGTTGGGCTTGATGTGAACGGGGGCTAAGGGCACAATAGCGACGAGGTCCACTTCGACACAATGCGGTCACGTATATTGTTGTAGACATTTTTTATATCATTGTGAGCGTATGTGTTAGGGGCATTGTTGCATAAAAGCATCTAGTGACAATGGTCCTTTAAAACTGGACATTGTATTATTATTATTATTATGAATACACTATTGGTTAGAGTAAAGCAGATACCATAATGTACCATATGTAGCTATATTTTGTTTCTGGCCATCCTCATATGAATGTTCTTATTAATGAAGGAGGGACTTCAGTGTGGACTATGATGGTGTCCCCTTTGGCCAAGGGTCTTTTTCATCGTGCCATTGATATCAGTGGATCCTCTGTGTTTAAGGCCACTATGGCTGAAGCAGAAAATGACAACTTGGTCTTTCTGAAGAAGACAGGCTGCAAAGACGCTGAGTGTTTGAGGCAGCTGACCGTGACCAAGATCCTTCAAGTAAGTGTCTCCCACAGTCAATGAGAAGAAAGGCTTACTTTTTTTTATTGCATTTATCTCATTGTCCCAATTATGGTGGCCCATAATTTTGATTGGTGAGATATACCATATTGCCAAAAGTTTGTGGGACACCTAATCATCACACCTACTATATGGCAAACATTAGTAAACCCCCTACCCCCGGAGAAAGGTAATACTACAACATAAACAGACATTTAGACTGTGCGTCTCTAACCTTGTGGCTAAATATATGCAAGACCATTGTCTGTTCCAGCATGACTGTTCATATATACATGGTTTGTGGAGTTTGGTTTGTAGGGACAGCAGAGACTTTCACAGAACTATGACCCCAGTGCTATTTACCACCTTTGGAATGACTTGGAATGCAGATTGTGAGTCAGGCCTTCTCATTCAAGATCAGTACCCAAACTGACAAATGCTTTTTTTGGCTAAATGGCACAAATTCCCACAGATGCATTTTTAAATATTTTAAAAAATCCTCCCAGAAGTGTAGAAAAGGCTATAGCCACAATGGGGAAGTGGAGACAGGATGGGGGGGATAGTGCAACCATGGTTTTAGAATGGGATATTCTACAAGCTTGTATAGGTGTGATGGTTGGGTGTCCACAAACTTTGGCAATGAAGCGTATAATTGCTTTTTTGGCTTTTTATAGTCAGCAGTGGTATTGATATGCTTTGCTAATAATGGTAATAATCTTAGCTAATCCTGAAGAATTTCCCTAACCTAGCCTTTTCTATTCTATGTAGTTCAAAGGTGCCCTTTTCAGTATAATACAAGCAACACATACAGGAGCATAAACATTGAGAGTTTAATCTCATATAAAACAGCTCATTTTTGGTAATGTAACTTTTTTTGAGTGATATATTGTTGCCTGTGTTATTTCTAGTCTATCCCTTGGGTGGAATATCCAGCATGGGCAGCAGAAGACTTGTGTGACTTGCCACAAAAAGGAAAACATGTTGGCCCATTGCCTGTAGTGGATGGATATGTGGTGCCATTTGCCCCTCTGGATATATGGAAGGAGAAGAAAGAGGGCTATAGTGATGTACCATATGTGATCGGCACCACCCTGCAAGAAACTGAGTTTGCGTAAGATGATTACTATCTCTTGAATATAGCGACAAGGTCCAGGAAAGGATTAGGTTCCTCTAGGCTGGGAGGCAAAACCCAGCAATGTGTCTTTGGGTGTAGGTTTATACCAATTTGTAGAACATTACCCCCCCCCCCCCCACATTGGTGCCTGCACAGTTTGTTAGCAAGAGTCGTATCTCAATTTATTGTTATCAACTGGCATTCCCATGTACATGCAACACAGCCAGAGCACATTTTAAATGACATAAAGCTACTCGCACCCCCTTCCTGCTCGCTTGACAGCACTGGTGATTGGCAGTTGGCTACTTAGGGTGCTCAGTGCTGTGGACAAGGAGAGAGTCCCTGTGTGAGTTGTGACTTAGAGCCTAGGCTACACAGGACTTTTCCTCAATCCAGACAGTTACATGGAGCAGAGAGAGGTCAAAAGATAAAATATAATAGGGACCTGTTATTTTGCCCTGCACAAGTTGATTAAACCAGGCTGATTGAGTTTTGGTCAACTTTGAAAATCTGGAACAATTATCTGTGTCTACATAACTTCAGACATTGCAAACTATTTTGTTTCTACGGACCTTTATCTAGTGGACACCTGGTTCCAAGAACCATAATAAAACAGGCTCGCTACACTGTGCTTTCTACTACCCCATTTGTCTAAAAATGGCTCTGTTGCCTTTTGTTCCTCCACAAAGCCAGCAGCCACAATGGGGGTGTTGCAGGGAATCCCAATAAAGTGGGAAGATGACAGAACATGTCCATAATAGTGAAGTCCAGTGGTCCATTTTCAGTTGAGGTGCAGGCAGAAGGGGTGGCCATTTTGGGCATTTTAGCAGGAGTGGGATGTCCCCACCCTCAGGCTCTACTACACATTAGAGCTTTGATGCCCTATGTGGTCGATGTAGCAGTCTGTACAACACAATACAAAACCCCAGAGTAAGTATACATCATAATGCTTGCAATGGTAAGCACTCATTGGGCAGCGCAGCCACATGACCAAGTCTTAGACTTCTTCTTATGGTAAGGTGTCCCAGAATAAAGAAGTGCTCCTCATTGGTTAGTGCAGTCACACTGACCAATAAGTGCTTGCCATTGTGAGCATTATGATGGATACTTACTACGGAGCCTTGTATTGCAGTGTATGAACCACAACTCCGGCAACATGGCTAATAAGTACAGCAGGATCTAGAGAGGAGGCCAAGATATTGGAAGTTAATTCACCTTTTCATATTTTGGGAAAAGATGAATAACACTTTAAAAAGGAGAATTCCACCCCTGTCTAGAGGCTGATTGAAGTAAGCTGCTCCCTAATTCATTCTGCCCTTCTATTATAAAGCCAGATAGGTAGAGTGGACAGGAAAGATAGGGTGTTGTACCATCTCATGTCAAATGCAATTTTTCACTACATACCATGCATTCCATGTTCCAATGTTTCTCCACAGGCCGGTTTTTGCCAACCTGTCGGTGTGGACTGATGAAACCTACTGCTGGTTTGTCAAAGGTGAGTGTTCTTCCACTGACTGAATTGTTACTTTTTCATGAATCTTCAGTCATATTTATAAAAAGAATGATTCGTATAATATTCTTCTCCAGCACGTCTGAACACATTTGAGAAAAGTCTGGCAGACGAGGCTCTGGATCTCTATCGCACCTCAGAGTTCTGCACCCAACCTGAGCGATGTGTGGAGAAGACCTACATGACAATGGTGTCTGACCTGAGAGCCTCATGTCCCAACAATGAGCTGGCCAAACAAGCAGCAGGTACTTGTATACCTTACCTCTGGAAATTCCATTACATCTCTGTTTACAAAAGATACAAAAAAAAAAAAAAAATACAACTAATGCAGGCCAGTACTTTGCCCATACATTTTTTTTTCACTGATGTGTCTCATTTGGAGAGTTTCCCCCACATCCTGTCCTGGTAGTAAATTGTCACATCGACAGGAAGCGAGTGAACATCTTCCAAACCAAGCCTCATATAGCAAAGGAATGATGCCAAATTGCTAAAGGAACAATTATACCATTGTATGCAGATGAAAAAAGTAAAACAGGAATTTTCTTTTCATAGAATTGATACACAAAGTGAATATTAACACAATTTATTGTGTGAAGATGCTCAGCTCCTTTAGTAAATCAGCCTTGATGTGTATCTACCCCAAAAAAGGAGATTATATATATATATATATATATATAAATAAAATCTATATGAATCTACCCCACAACAAAAACTACTCCATCTAGTATTTTGTATGACCTCCATGATTTGTAAGGACTGCACTAAGTCTTCTAGGAATGGATTGAACAAGTTGGCAACATATTGCAACATCTATCTTTTTCAATTCTTCATGAACGACCTCTTTTACAGCTTGAATGCTGGATGGAGAGTGATGCTCAACTTGTCACTTCAGAATTCCCCATAGGTGTTCAATTGGGTTCAGATCAGGAGAATACTTGGCCACTGAATCACTTTCACCCTGTTCTTCCTCAGAAATACAACAGTGGCCTTAGATGTGTGTTTTGGATCATTGTCATGCTGTTAAAGTGCACGACGACCAAGGTCACGGAGTGATGGTAGCATCTTCTCTTTCAATATAGAGCAGTACATGTAAATTCATGATACCATCAATGCAATGCAGCTCCCTGACACCAGAAGCACTTATGCAGCCCCACAGAAGGACACTGCCACCATCATGTTTCACTGTAGGCACCATGCATTTTTCTTTGTGCTCCTCACTTTTGCGTCATCATACAGTATTGAAAAAAACTGTCCCAAAAACATTTATCCTGGTCTCATCACTCGGAGTCCCAGTAGCCTTCTTTTTCAGCATGGGCCTTGGCAAATTCTAGGTGAGCTTTTCTGTACATGGGCTTTAGGAGAGGCTTCCTTCGTAGACGACACCTATGCATGTCATTCCTCTGCATTGTATGCAGTATTGTGTCACAGGAAACATTCACCTCAGTTTGGCTTTCTACTTCTTAGCTAACTTCAATGAACTTGAATGGTGATTTTCTTCAACCCTTATCAGAAGATGCTCCTGTTCAGGTGTTTACTTCAGTGGACGACTTGGACGTCTCTGTGAGATGGTTACAGTTCCATCTTTGTTAAATTTTTGTATCACTTTTGCTGCAATATTCTGACTGATAAATAAAGCTTTGCTGATCTTCTTGTAGCCTTCACCGTTCTTGTGTAAAGAAATTATTTTCTTTCTCAGGTCCTATGACATTTCTCTTCCATGTGGTGCCATTGCTGACAGCATGAAATGGGAAGGGGTTTTCTTTAAGTAGCGCCCTTTTATAATCAACTGTCTGCTGGACACCTGTTTAATGAATAATTAGACTCACCTATAGTTGAATTCTTGTTAATTAGGATTTTGTTGTCTAAAAGTTAGCTTTGCTCCTAAGACTTTCATTGGGGTGTATTCATTTTTTCAACATGGTCTTGAATTAATTTGTTAGGAAAAACACCGTTTTGTGTGTGCAAATTAACAAATCTTGTTTGCAATCAATGGCACACATTTGTGGGAGTATTTTGTAGTATAGTGTCCCATAGAAAACATTGATTCTGAAAAGAAAGTAAAGGTTTTCTGACTCACAAAGAGAGAGAGATGCACTTTAAAAACGCAAATGTTTAAAAGTTTTAATTTCCCCGTTTGCTATGAACTGTGACTGATTTTTTCTTGCAATCATCAGTCAAAATTCCACTTCCTACCTCTCACTTTGGTGCTCTGTGCTGGCAGAGCTGAGTAATAGCCACACCTCACATCATAGGTATCCTTCACAGACATGTATTGCAGATGAAGAACAGGGTGTGTGTCATACCATGCTTTTTAAACTTAAAGTGACAGTTAAAAGTATAGGAGAAAATTCTATATAGTATTTCTCCATAGTGGACCCCAGTGACCAAGAAAAACATATGAAAATGAAAAAAAAAACTGAACTGCTGTAACAAATTACAATTAATTGTCCTGTAATTGCAGCTGTGTTGTCCAGCCCTGTCTACCGCTACCAGATCACCTACACTCCATCCCGACCAGTTAGACTCAATAACCTCTTCTCCTATGAAAGCTGGTTCTCCTTTCATATGCTGGATACTCTGGGATTTTTTGGAACTCTGGATTACTCACTTGGGGAGACAACAAAGGCAGATCATGACTTTCAGAAGCTGATTAGGAAATACTTCATTCACTTTGCTAAAGAAGGTAAGGACAATTGTCAGGGATGTTGTCCTTCAGCAGCTAGGGGCCAGCAGAATGCACAAACTTGGTACGTTGTGCAAGCTGCAATATCCCAACTGCAGTAGTTTCCAGATACTGAAACATGAAGGCTACCATTGATAAAAATTGTTTGTGTGCATGTCTCTGATTTCAATACTTTCAGCCTCCAGCAATGGAAAAACATTGCAGCAGTGTTGTTCCATGAAGTTAAAACTCTTCATCTTCATAGGTGTTATAGATCGGCATCTTCAAAAATGCTGCAGTCGAAGGATCAGCAGGGGAGCCAAGAAACGAGGCATTTGCAGAAGGAAATGTAGCCTACATATTTATTATTATTTTACAGGATTTATATAGCGCCAAAAGTTTGCACAGAACTTTACAAAATGTGGGCAAACAGTACAGTTACAATACAATTCAATACAAGAGGAATCAGAGGGCCCTGCTCATTACAGCTTACAATTTAAAAGAGGTTTGCTGCATTCAGCTTTTCACAAATTTTGGCTCTTGAAAGAGGTACAACTTGGCCATGTGAGGTTCTGTTTTGCCCAATGATGTCACCCTGGGACACAATCTTGGCAGATTAGAGGGAAGGACTAAAGAGCATCTGTAGTGTTAGACCATACAACGTGAATTGGGAAGGTAGGAACGGTCTTCTTTTTCATTTAAATATTTGAGAAGGTTTTTGAAAAGTACAATTAAAAAGAACCTGTAAGGGCAGAATCATGGAAGCCACCATTAACAGATAAAGCTCACAATGAAAGGATAAAGTAAAGAAAATCCAAGCAAAAAAAATATGATGTACATCAACTTACTGCCATTACTTAGTCAACAGATAAATACACAAACAAAAGAATCACAAAGCTATGGCAGTTGGTCTGAAATAACTCTTTGGTATGTGAAAGTACAAGAATGCATGAATAGGAGATGATATGCTTGGTCGTAAAATTAAAATAAGGGCAGCTAGGTAGAAGATGAGGGGTATAGGGAAGGTCAGGGGAGGGAACTAGGAAGAGCAAGAGGAGGGGAACTTGGGGTAGGCTGGGGGACAGATAGGTCTCCTATTCCAGACTATGTGTGCATACCTAGAAATTTTAATAGTAATTCAGAATAGATTGGAGATTGGGGGATGATTTAAAGTATTGTTTAAAATGTCCAAGTTTCCAAGAAATGATCAAGATGGTTGTCATCTTCTGCTACTCGGTGCTCCACGTGTATCACCCCACCCATTTCCTGTACCCATTCAGCTATGTGTTGACTTGTTTTTAAAAAGTTTTCTGCTCTATTTCCAAAGACAGATTAAGGCACAATGGGGAGCTATGCAATGTTTTATGGATTTTGACATACCTCTGGAACCTCTCTTTTATTTGCTTCACAATAACCAGATCCTAACCAAAGTATGTAGAAAATCAATTTTGAGACATCTGTTGAACACAGCCAAGGCGCATATTCCTGCCTGCTGGCAAACAGACCCCCCCAATATATTTATAGAGAAGTAAATTTGAGGAGATCAAAAAGGCATGGAGAACTTACCACATGCCAAAAGTAATAGGTCAGCTATTGTTCAGAAAACCTGATTTTATTGGCACCAGTTCATGTACTCAGATGAGGGCATGCAAATCCTTGTGGAACAGGAATAAATCTAGGCTACTTCCCAACCCAGACTTTTCAATCTTTAGATGGCCTATTCTACACTCCTCTTAACCACTCCTTTTCCCCTTTCCCCTCCTTTCCTGTACAATTTGGAGGAAGAAGCAGGATGAAAAATCTGAAACACATGTAACAGACCTGTACATGTTCAACACATGCACACTATGACAATGAGCAGTACATTATTACAGCAAATATTATGGAAATATTGAAAATGCCATCAATGGTACAATCCCCGCAGTTCTTGCACAAAAGAAGCTAAGAGTTACATATCCAGAAATGGCAAGATAGTATGTTGCATTCAGGGGCGGACTGACCATTTGAAAACTCAGGCACTGCCCAAGGGCCCGGGGCAGTAGGGGGCCCCATGAGATGCCCCTGGTACATTTTTCATAGGCTTTTTTGAGTTTGGGCAAGGACACAGGGGCCCCATGATCCCCTATTGCCCGAGGGCCCCATGAGTTGTCAGTCCGCCCCTGGTTACATTCAACCATCACTTTGTAAAACAAAGCTGTAAAGGCACATAATAGATAACAAAAGGATAGAAGTAGGGTAAACTAGCATGGGGTAGAAAAAGGAAAGGAAAATAACAAAAACATGATCACAAGAAAAAAAAGGGGGGGGGAATCTAAGCTAGGCAGGGGCAGACTGACCATTTGGAAACTCCGGCACTGCCCAAGGTCAGTAGGGGGCCCCATGAGATGTCCCTGGTACCTTTTTCATAGGCTTTTTTTAGTTTGGGCAAGGACACAGTGGCCCCAGGATCCCCTATTGCTCGGGGGCACCATGAATTGTCAGTCCGCCCCTGATGCTGGGATCAATACCAGATATTACCCCGGTTCCCCCTTTTACTAGAATTGCCCGTTTTACGTTCGCATCTCTTCCCTTATTAATATTTGCATTACCATATTCAAACCTGCCTTTTGACTGAACATTCTTCCGGTCCAATTCCCCAGGCTGACCATACTTCTCCCCTTCCTTCCCCTAACTTTCAATCCTCCCACCCCAGATTTATGGAAAATTAAGCAATACAGCTGAAGTGAGCTTCCTTCCGCAAGAATACAGCTTAACCTTGATTACTGGAATCTTTTTTCATCATATCTATATAGCACTACTCCCTTGAGGGCCACTGAAGGTGAACATAAAGCAAGGGAAGCTGCTCCCTTAAGTGATGCTGAATTCGGATGGTGTTCGTTTAGCACTCCCGGGGTGAAACCAGGAAGTTAGGCTTTGGCTCCAGCGTCCCACACAGCTTTCCTTTCTAGCTCTCGCTGTCCACTACCTCCTCGGGTTACTGGGCTTTGGTATTTATCTGCCCCGCCCATCTGCCAGCTCCTCTGGGAAATGTAGTTTGTCAGCTCCACAGTAAACAATGAATTCCTGCTATCAGCCTACAAGTCCCACAAAGATTCTTTTAGGCAGAATCTATACAACTGGGCTGCAGAATGCAGCTATCTTGTGTCCATTTAACATCCTGCAACCAGTATTTCTGCAGGGTGTTCAATCTACTTATGTGGTACGCATCTCCACGTATTGTTTATATCGCCTGCTGTTATTACCCTCTATGTAACCTACACCTTTCTGGTAAATGCTAACCTGTAAAGACTTGTCTTTGTAATGTTTTGCTGTCTTTGCCTGTATGGTTGTTGAAAATAAAAAAAGTTGGTCTAGGCAAGGATGCAGCTTTGCCCCTCACCCCTTGATTGACATTGATAAGGATTCCAATAGGCAATGAGATGCTGCCTCATTTGCATCGTCTCTACAGGCATACCTCTATCACACATCAACTGCCAACTGTAAAATGACAGGCAGACACACTACTTGGACCAGTTTTGCAATCTCCCAGGTTTGCTGCAGCAGCATTAAGGTTGTAGATTGGCCCCTGGATATCCACCAAGCCCGAAGTTCCTGCCGAGCTTGCCTTGTAGATGGCTCTGTCCAGGGTCCTGGTTTCACGTCTTACTACTCAATCTCACTATACTAAGGATTTTACTAAAGATACCCAATAATGATATGCACCCTTAAAGTCAGTGGTAACAGCCCTACATGCATCTTTTAGCAAAGCCATGCCAAGCTCTTCCACAAGTTAACTTTTTTTATAACAGCCTAATAACAGGACTTCCGTAATTTTGGGGAGATTTTCTCTTAATATCTGTTGTGCCCCAGGACAGGAGGACAACAGAGTCGAAAGATATTTCTTCTCAATTTTCCCAATGGGACAAAAAAAAAAAAAAAAGAAAAAACACTTCTAACCTGTCCCTACTCTGGTCAAAATTATTAAAACATGTTTTGATGTCAACTATACTTTACCCTCCATTGCTGCACCTCTAACACCAAGCTGTCATGCTAATTATCTCTGCTGAATCTTGGATCTACACTTGGATCAAATAAAACTGTAGCATTGGCTAGGGTCATGGTTCTGTACCCACAAAAAACAAGCAACCTAAATGGGACCTTTGAGAGAAAAGCTTATTATTCACGTCAGGTTTTGCCCTGCTTTGACCACAAACTGTGCATTTGAACACTCAGAACCCACATGTGCTTTCAGCCTTCATGCATTCCAATTTATTTATTTTTATAGGACGCATGCCTTCCGAATGGCCAGAGTACCCCGATGGGACGGCGCTACTGTCCACATCACTGTCTGTGGAGAAGGACTATCGCTCAGCTCAGTGTGCACTCTGGGAGAAGTACAACATGTTTCCGTATGCCTGGATAAACTGAGGAATACTTCTTTTTCAGACACCTGTAATGAGAACAATATAGCAATTGTCTCCTGAAGCTTCCAGTTCATTGACTGTGATATTCCTTCCAAGATTGCAATGCTTCGGTGACGGACCTGAAACAAAAATGCAAATCAGGTGTCTTAAAAGCTTGTTTCAGGGTAATAACGCAGAAAAGAATAAAGCCAAAAACAACCATGAAACTAGAGTATTAGTGTATGTCAATTGGTCAGAGCGACAGCTCCCGAATATTGCTCAATACGGTTTTCCCTTGACTTGGTGAAAGGTCTTTAAACTCTCACTTGGGATCACTAGAGAAGGGGACATTTTCTATCTCAAAGAGGGCTGGGATAGTGGTGAACATACACAAGTCACATATGATATTTGTTGTATCTGGGAGGCAAAGTTGGAATAGAGTGCTTTATTAACAAATTTGGGCTTCCATAATATATATGCAGGCTTCTGTTATATAATAAAAGGAATAGGGACTAAACATGTACAGAGTACAGAAACATTAGGCATGCAAAAACTGTAAATGGTAACATCTACAGGACAGAGGTCTGAAAATCAGAGATTGTCCCAATGGGGCTTGTCTAGGGAAATAATTGGGCATTTCCTGTGCATGTGGAAGTTCTCTAGTTTAGGCAGAGCCATTATTTCTGTTGCCCTAGGTACCATGAATAGTAAGTCACTTTTGTACAAGGTCTGTCCCTTTTTTAAATGTCATTATTTTAGTGAAGACTAAAGCTAAAAGTATACTATCGGGGACAGCATGGGTATACAATTATATATATATATATATATATATACACACCCACATATACATACACTATATATATATATATATATATTTATTTATTTATTATAGGCAGCACAGTGGCTAAATGGTTAGCACTTCTGCCTGGCAGCACCAGGGTCATTGGTTTGAACCACAGCACCACCTGCCTGGTGTTTGCATGTTGTCCCTGTGCCTGTGTGGGTTTCCTCCAGGTATTCTGGTTTCTTCCCACACTCCAAAGACATGCTGGTAGGTTAATTGGCTCCTGTCTAATTATGTATGTATGTGAGTTAGGGACCTTAGATTGTACACTCCTTGAGGGTCAGGGACTGATGTGAATGTACAATATATATATGTAAAGTGCTGCGCGAATTGACAGTTCTATATAAGTACCTGAAATAATAATAATATACAGAACTGCTTTTCAACTCTACAGACCACCAGAGAAAAGAGAAGTAGTGTCATGTTTCTTGAACGGTAAAGTGGCATGGTACTTCTTCCAACATCCCCTGAAAACACCCTACAACTGATGATTTGTGATTCCCTACAACTTTGTGATTCTCCTAAATCCATCTTTAGATCAGAGTTCCTCACAGTTTGAATATTCACATTTTCTGAAAATTTTACATCTTGATAAAGAGGTCCCCTATAACCTCCAAAATGTCAATTTTCAATAAACAGACTGTTGCATTGGTCTGGCTCTCTTTTTCTGTATTTGGCATGATCTTCTTGCCTACCAGGCTAATTCTGACACTTTTCATATACATATAAAAATCTACATTCTTTTTGCAAGAAAATTACTTAGAACCCCTAAACATTATATGTTCTTTTAGCAGATGCCCTGGAGAATAAAAACAATGAGAGTTGCAATTTTTTTATGCCACACGGCATTTGTGTAAGCCGTGTACCAGGGTGGGCTCCCCAGGATACAGTGAAGTCACGAACGAGGAAAGCAATCCCAACACCAGCTTTTGCCACAACAGAATTTTTCTTAGATGTGGCAAATAAACACAACCACAAATGCTGGAATATACAATAAATTTACATACACCCAGCCCAAAGGCTGAGACCCTTGTGCTGCACAGCACGGCGCCTCCTGATGGATGAAGGTAGAAAGTTTAGTAATTTACCTACTGGCGGGCACAACTAAGCTGCTACACCTTACCTGGTATTACCCTAAAAGAGCAGGAATCAGTGTATGGGTGTACGGTATGGGCTAGCCTGCGGTGCAGCACAACAGCTTACAATCTTACACAAATCTACAGTATTCTCCCTCCCATAACTGGTCCTGTAGCAAGTGCCTGAGTATTCCTTCTGAGCAAAACGCCAGTCTGGCTTGAGTTTGTAGGATTTTATCAGTTCTCCAATGTGAAATGTCACTTTAAGTTGTGGAGTCCTTCCAATAATCAGTAACAACATTTGTGGCCTGACACAGAGACCCTAACTAACTAACTATAGGCCTGTCTCAGTCCTATGGGCGCCAACACTGAAATGAGGTGCATGCACGATCTTACCGACCCGGGTCTGCTTTGCATCCGCTGATGACTCTGAACAGAACAATGTCTCTCCACTGAGCATGCAATATTATCAGCAATGTATGTTGCTTTGCTCTTCTGTCCTCATCAGCTTCCTGGCAGCAAATCGTCCCCTCTTTGAACAGGATTAGCATCTGGAACACCATCAGCTTCACTCAATGGGATTTCTGATTACGGAGGGCAGTCTTCAGAGCTGGATGGCAACGGATTCTCCGATCACTCAGCCTTCTTCTCTCTCTCTCCCCAGTATGGCTTCTCTTTTCTCTTCCTGTTCACTCTCCTTGAGAGAACCCCACCCCTTATTGAATATAGAAATAGCTATGCAGTCTGAGCCTGTGTTAGAAACAGTGACATCTTGTGGCCAAACTGCATAACGTCAGTCAGGACGTTCTCTAATTTACTTCACACAGTATTCAAACAGTGAGAGCTGTTTCCCATCTTACATGTGCGCAGTGTATTTTCAAACTTTAATTAATTTTATTGCACACATACACAATATAATACCAATTGTTGGTAAAATATAAAAAACGATGTTACGCCAAGCAAATAGATACCCAACATGCCATTCTTTAAAATTATGCAGTACCATGGAACAGCACCAAACTACAGTACTTAAAAATCGCCATAGGCAATGCTTTAAATGACTTTACAGGTTACCAGCTTAGAGTTCCATAGAATTTTAGTGCTAGAATTATTGCTGTTGCTCTTATATTCATGACAAAACTCCATAAGTGTGGTGTGATCACTGTTAACATGTGCGTGTGGGTGTAGACCCCTTGCCCCCGATTCGGTAACGGGAGGGGGTCAGTTTTGGGGTGAGGAACTGCAGACTTTGACCATGTTTCAGGTTACACATAAATTTAGGGTTTAAGAAGAAATATGGTCAGAAAGGTGGATTTAACCTTTAAAGTGGTTCTATAAAAGTATGCAATGTGGTTGTCTGAAAACTACTAAATACTAAGCGACCAGATACTAATGCTAGGATCACAGTTTGCATCCAGTCGTACACACTAATCACCAGGGATAGAATACTTCCAGGAGGCAATAGATTCCAAGATTTCTGTGCTTAACCACTTGAGCTCCAGAGGATTTACCCCCCTTAATGACCAGGCCTCTTTTTGCTACTCGGCACTGCACTAATTCAACTGATAATTGCGCGGTCATGCAATGCTGTACCCAAACAAAATTTATGTCCTTTTTTTCACACAAATAGAGCTTTCTTTTGGTGTAATTTGATCACCTGTGTGCTTTTTATTTTTCACGCTATAAACAAAAAAAGGCCAAAAATTTTGAAGAAAAACAATATTTTTTACTTTCAGCTATAAAAAATATATAGTAAACTCAAAGTTAGTTATAAATTTAGGCCAAAATGTATTCTGCTCCATGTTTTTGGTAAAAAAAATCCTAATAAGTGTATATTGATTGCTTTGTGTGGAAGTTATAGTGTCTACAAACTATGGTATAAATACTGCAATTTACGCCAATTTTCTGCTATACAGCGCTGCGCTAGTTTAACGGACAATTGCGCGGTCATGCAATATGGTACATAAATGAAATTTACATCCTTTTTTTCCCCACAAATTGAGCTTTCTTTCGGTGGTATTTGATCGCCTGTGCGTTTTTTTTTTTTGCGCTATAAAAAAAAAGGCTGACAATTTTGAGGAAAAAAAACAATATTTTGGACTTTTTGCTATAAAACTTCCAGTAAAAAAAAAATGCAAAAATCAAATTTAGTCATAAATTTCTGCCAAAATGTATTCTGCGACATGTCTTGGCTAAAAAAAAAAAAACAATACGTGTAAATTAATTGGTTTACGTGACAGTTATAGCGTTTACAAATGGCGGGAAAGATACTGGGATTTTTAGGGGTTTTTTTATACTAATAATGGCGACGATCAGCGAATTATGGCGGCGATCAGGGACTTATGGCAGCAACCAGCGACTTATGGCGGGACTGCGGGACTGCGGCAGACATTCTGACATTGGGGGGTACTGACTTGGGGTCACTGACATCCCCAAAAACACTAATACAGTGAGCAGTGCAAAAAAAAAAAAAAACTGACACTGTACTAATGGCAATGGGGAGGAAGGAGTTAACTTTATTTTGCAGGGAAGGGTTATAGGAGTGAGGGGAGTGTTTTACTAGAGGGTGGGGGTATGTACTGGGCGGGACAAGGCTGATCGAGAAAGAGAAACTGTTCTTTCTCAAGCAGCTCATCCTCGAGCTGACAGGGAAGTGACAGACAGCACAGCTACTGCAGCTGTGCTCTCTGTCACTGTTTGCCGCCGATCGCCGGGACATAGCCGCTAAGGAGCGGCTGTGACCCGGCAACTGACATCTGTGGCGGTGATCCGCGTGACAGATAGGGCGGCGGCGCACCTCGCGCGCGCCCCCTATTTGTTTACAAGACACACGTTTTAAAACGTGGTTTTGCCTGCGAGTGCCGCCCTGCCGCCGTATATTTACAGTGGCTGGGCGGCATGTGGTTAAAATGACACAACCCTGCACCTAGCTGCTTCACTAAAACAGCAATCAGAAAAAGAAAGTCTATATAACAAAAAAAATGCAGCGCTCTAGCATTGCACCCCCTTCCCTTCTAATCAGAATATCTCAACATGCAAAAAACTGTGACAAATAAAATAATCCTTAATATATTAGATCCAAATCATGTCAAAAAATTAACATGTTTACGTAATGCATATCAGTAAAGAAAATATCTACAGCATACAAGCGTACCTCGGTTTACGAATGTAATGCGTTCTTCAGGACATTTCAAATTCGTAAACCGAACGTGGTTTCCCATAGGAATGCATTGAAAACCAATTAATCCATTCCGGAGGTCAGAAGAAGGTAAAAAAAAGTTTTATCTGTTCAAAACTCTATATAAAGTGCACTTTAAAGGCATAAATACTGTTCAGGGACATGATAAAAAATTAATTTGTAAATGCATTGAAAACCAATTAATCCGGTCCGGAAGTCAGAAAAAAGTAAAAAGAGTTTCAAAACTCTTTATAAAGTGCACTTTAAAGGCAAAGGGCCGGCGCTATAAACCTCGCAGGTGCAATGCATGCTGGGGAAACTTACTTCGTATTGCGAAAAAAAATTCGTAAACCGAGGCATTATTGTCAATGGATTTTCATTTGTAAACCGAAAATTACATTAACCGAGGTGTTTGTAAACCGAGGTACGCTTGTATATTAAAATAGTGTGCTATCAAAAAGCATCTGCAATCAGTCAGTGCCCCTCTGTGGAACCAGTGCTGCAAGGACAGTGATTGCAGTGGATACACTGTGGGTCATTTCCAGGCCAGGACTGCGGAAGAAGAGTGAGAGTCAATCTGTGTGGGAACCAGGGGCGGACTGACAAGTCATGGGCCCCAGGGCAATAGGGGATCATGGGGCCCCTGTGTCCTTGCCCAAACTCAAAAAAGCCTATGAAAAAGGTACCAGGGGCATCTCATGGGGCCCCCTACTGACCCCGGGCCTTCGGGCAGTGCCCTAGTGTCAGGAATGGACTTGCCAGTGGTGGTGGGACTCACCTGCCTTGTGGGCTGCAGTACCAGGGCTGGCCAGCGGGTGCTCTCAGCAACCAGAGGCTCACTCCTGCAATGAGCCATCACCTGAGGCTAATTACAGCAGGTGTATTTAAGGAATGGCCAGGCCTGTGATCAGGGCCTTGGTGTATGTTTCCCATGAGCCCCTGTACCTGCATCCTGTCTGCTTCCTGCCTGATCCTGATTCTGCTTTAATCCTGACTCTGCATGAACTCTGCCTGTCCTGACCTCGGCTATTCCTGACTACGCTTCCGCGTGCTCCTTGTACCTTGCCTGCCCGACTTTGTTTAGTATTGTTCTTATTGTTATCTGTTGGAGGTTTGGTTGCACTGTGTTTATGTTTAGTCTTGCACTGCATTTATGTATTGTTTAGTCTTTAATAAATTGTATTGGTTATACTATACCTGGAGCCTGTGTTTCCCTGTGTCAGTCCACACATTTCTGGTCATACCCAGATCCCTAACACCGAGTTTCCAAATGGTCAGTTCGCCCCTGGTGGGAAAAGACTGAGAGCCGACTACCCCATCTAGAGAAATACAATAGCCAGAAGGCCAAATCTTGGTTTTGCTGTATAATGCGGAAACAGCCCCTATGAAAAGTATACCCTTATATATGTTACAGTTCTTGACAATTAAACATGGACTGGAATAGACCTGTGTGATTTGTTTAGTTATAAATCAAAATGCGGACAAAATTTTAGTTGTTCGGAGATTTAGAGGTATATCTCCAAATCACAATAGTAATGAATTTCAATGAATATGAAATAAATTATGAAACAATGAATTCATTGGTTTCATTGGGATGTTTGAAGCGTCCGAAATAACGTACCGTATTTTTCGCTCCATAAGACGCACTTTTTCCCCCCCAAAAAAGGGGGGAAAATGTCAGTGCGTCTTATGGAGCGAATGTAAAGCGGCCGGTCCGGTATTTCTGCCGCCACCATGTCAGAATATCGGGCCGGCCGCTCAGCTCTTCTCTCCTGCAGGACCTTACCTGTTCCTCGCTCCAGCGCTGCAGTCTTCCCGCGGCAGCTTCTGTGACAGCCGGGTGCCCACTGCGCATGCGCGAGAAGCGCTGTGCTTTGTGACAGGTCCCAGAAGGCTCCAGACCATTCACAAAGCTCAGTGCCTCTCGCACATGCGCAGTGGGCACCCGGCTGTCACAGAAGCTGCCGCGGGACGACTGCAGCGCTGGAGCAAGGAACAGGTAAGGTCCTGCAGGAGAGAAGAGCTGAGCGGCTGGCCCGATATTCTGACATGGTGGCGGCAGAAATACCGGACTGGCCGCTTTACATTCGCTCCATAAGACGCACTGACATGGTGGTGGATCCATCAGAATCTCTGAATCATAAGATAATGAATAATTCTTAAATTAATTTCATTCCATTTGTTCTTTCAGATCCATTTTTTTTTTGCATTAACATTTTTTAATTATTATAAAAAAAAAAAATCAGTTTGTCCCATTTCTATTTGTATGTTGGACTGGCAGGGATGAATCAAAGTGCCTTAGTAATCTTCTGATATAACAAATTAATGTGTTGTCCACATGCTTACCACGCTATAACCGAATGAAGGCTACAGCGCGATTGTGCAGTTCTGAGAGAGCGTCATACGACGTCCTCCCAGAATGCACCCCCCCACGCACTCCCAGAGGCGCGCATCTGGCGATCTCCATAATCGCTGTGTCCTAAGGACACAGCTGATCACGGGATGAAGTAAAAGGCCAATCACAGCGGCCTTTTACCACATGATCAGCTGTGCCCAATGACACAACAGATCACTGAGTAAATACAATTGCCGGTTATCAGCTGCACTTTCCTCACACTGTCACAGCATGAGGAAAGTACTGCTGATAACCAGCAGCTCTCACTGAGCAGATTGGCACTGATCATCAGGGCATTGATGATCAGTTAGTGAGTCACTTAACATTGTTTCGGAAGCATGGCTTCTTGGTCACAATTCTTCCCTGAAGAACACTTCTGGCCAGAATTCTCCAGACAGTAGATGGGTGTACCTGGGTCCCACTGGTTTTTCCCAGATCTGTGCTGATGGCACTGCTGAACATGTTCCAGCACTAAAGGGAAGTAAGCATAATGTGTCTTTGCAATGGAACCGACCCCAGACTGTGCTTGGGTGCTTCCGTAAGACTACCGCTTCCCGGTCCGAACACCGACAACAGACACCACAGCAGACCATACAAGACTAGACGACACCAGTCTTGAAGTAATCCAGAAGGTAGACTGGTTTATTTGAACACAGATACAAGATATATACACTCAGGGGACAAATCCCCCCTCCCTGCATAATGTCACAGGGCACGGCAATCAACATTTAGTAACAAGAGACACACAGGTATTCAAACTTCACACCAGCAGACAGTCCCTTCAGGAGGGAGAGCTGCTGGAGACACCCCACCCCCACTAAGCTAATACACATAAACATATACAGTTGTGTTCAAAATAATAGCAGTCAGACATCACTAACTGGATAAATCACTGTTTTTGGTAGAAATGATATTTCTACATGGAAAATAATTTACTAGCAGGTGTAATAGTGTAATAGAAATCCAACAGACCCAACAGTCATGACATGCATGCTGCTGATTCTGTGTAATTGAATCATTAATTGAAAGGGGCATGTTCAAAATAATAGCAGTGTGGAGTTCTATTAGTGAGGTTATTCATTCTTTGAAAAACAGGTGGCAATTATTGCCCTTATTTAAGGAAGGAAGGCAGCAAATGTTGGACATGCTGGTTACAATTGCATTTCTCTCTGAAATTCTGAGAAAAATGGGTCATTCCAGACATTGTTCAGAAGAACAGCGTACCTTGATTAAAAATTTGATTGGAGAGGGGAAAACATATAAAGAAGTGCAGAAAATGATAGGCTGCTCAGCTAAAATGATCGCAAATGCTTTAAAATGGCAACCAAAACCTGAAAGACGTGGAAGAAAGCGAAAAATTAACCATTCGAATGGATAGAAGAATAGCCAAAATGGCAAGGACTCAGCCAACAATCAGATCCAGGAAGAAGAAAGAAGGTGTAAAGTTCCCTGTGAGTACTGTTACAAGATGCCTATGTGAAGCCAAGCTATCTGCAAGAAGCCCCCGCAAAGTCTCACTGTTGAAAAAAAGACGTGCTGAAGAGGTTACAATTTGCCAAAGAGCACATTGACTGGCCTAAAGAGAAATGGCGCAACATTTTGTGGACTGATGAAAGTAAGATTGTTCTTTTTGGGTCTAGTGGCCAGAGACAGTTTGTCAGACGACCCCCAAACACTGAATTCAAGCCACAGTACACTGTGAAGACAGTGAAGCATGGTGGTGCAAGCATCATGATATGGGGATGTTTCTCATACTACGGGGTTGGGCCTATTTATCGCATACCAGTGATCATGGATCAGTTTGAATACATCAGAATACTTGAAGAGGTCATGCTGCCTTATGCTGAAGAGGAAATGCCCTTGAAATGGGTGTTCCAACAAGACAACGACCCCAAACACACCAGTAAACGTGCAACATCTTGGTTCCAGACCAACAAAATTGACATTATGGAGTGGCCCGCCCAATCCCCGGATCTTAATCCAATAGAAAACTTGTGGGGTGACATCAAAAATGCAGTTTCTGAGGCAAAACCAAGAAATCGAGAAGAACTGTGGAATGTAGTCTAATCATCCTGAGCAGGAATGCCTGTTCACAGGGGCCAGAACTTGGTTGACTCCATGCAACACAGATGTACAGCAGTTCTCAGAAACAGTGCGACTACAACCAAATATTCATTAAGTGATTCAAAGGAAAGCAAAATCTTCAAACATTTTTCAGTTTATATAGTGAATGTTTGAGTTTGAAAACTAGAACACAAACACGGCTATTTTTTTGAACAGTCTAATATTTACTTTTTTTCAATTTTTTTAGAGGAACAACACAAATTTGATATATTTTTCTTCATGTTTTGATTTGGAATAGAATGTGTATTGTTCCCAATGCATTTCTGTGTATGGAAATAAAAGCTATTAGAAGGATTTTGAGCTTTATTCACTTTTTTTCAACACACTGCTATTATTTTGAACATAACTGTACATCCCATAATAGTTTGCTCCCAAGCCAGACACACAATAGAACAAAGGGATGCAACCACATGACATTAAACAATCAACAAACCCCACACAATATTAGGACAGATCACCCCGCACCCCCAACAGACACAGGGTGACTTACACATAATAGGGATATGGGGAGAGGAGACAGGGGTCTCCCCACCTCTCCAAAGTGAGCTGGGTTCCATGGGTCCAACACCCAAAGTCTTCATCTGCTGTATTATGTTTTCTTGGCCAACCACTGCATCTAAGATCCTCAACATTGGCAGTTTCTTTGTGTTTTCCCATAGCTTGAACAGCATATATTGCAACCCCAGTCTGCTTTGAAATCGTGGCCTGGAGAGACCTTGATGATGAAGTACAACTACCTTGTGTCTTGTTGCTGTGCTCAATCTCGCCATGGTGTATGACCTATGATATGAAATTGTCTTCCACAGCCTTGCCTTAGTAGAAGTCTTAAGACTTCTACAAAGCTCATTCTGTTTCAGTAAATGTATTTCATCCTACATATGAAATTGATGATCATTAGCACCAGCTTGGTATAATTAATCATACGCCTGACTCTAATCCTACAAAATCCCTGACTTTGTGCAAAGTGTACAAGTGTAAGGATTGACGCAGATTTGAAGCAAAAAGGGTAGTCACACTAAATATTGATTTGATTTCGATTTTTCTTCTGTTTGCTCACTTTGCGTTTTGTAAATTGATCGGACAATCAATCGATATGCCACACAGGGAAGTGGATTTCGTTCAATACCTGTAAGATACAATCATAAATTATTGATTGTATCTCTGTTTTCTCCATGCAGCCTCACAATCTTATCAACTAAAATATGGTGACCGAATTCATAACTGAATCATCTCAATGTGATATGTCTCTTTCATTGGGATCTTCTGTCCTTGGATGCCCCCGCAGAACATTAATAGAGATGAGGGACCTCTCACATGCACTCATCAAGAGTGCCAACTATGCATGCCCTTTCCGCCTCTCCTCCATTCATAGAAGCTGTACCATAGGAGGTGGGTCTTTAATTCATCTGCCCTTTCATAGAGTGCTTTTAATTCAAAACAAAATTGAACTGTGCTACAGAACTTAATTAGAAGAAGAAAAATTAAAAAGCTGCTATCTCTAGGTAAGAACACCAAACCTGCAATAGAAAACACATGAGACAGCACTAAATCTACCAAAACACTCAATATATGTTACACAATAAAGAAAATTTGCACATTTGTTTTATTAATAATTGTGTTAATAAATGTATGCAGTAATCTGCTATAAAGGCTTCCTCTTGGCTGTAAATTTAGGGTAAATGCCTTCATGTACTGAGCTCCATTGCTGCCGAGTGCCTATGCCAGGTCCATTGGCATTAATAACTCCTACAGCACTGGCAGATTATGATGGTAGGGATGGGGGGATATCAGAAGGTGCAAGATTTAGGGGAAAGCAGGAGCTAGCAGCACAAGGAATACATCACATGGTAGTAAGCAGGGGCGGACTGACAACTCATGGGGCCCCCGGGCAATAGGAGATCATTGGGCCCCTGTGTCCTTGCCCAAACTCAAAACCGCTTATGAAAAAAAGGTACCAGGGGCATCTCATGGGGCCCCCTACTGACCCCAGGCCCTCGGGCAGTGCCCGAGTTTCCAAATGGTCAATTTGCCCCTGTTGTAAGTAATGTCCCTTGGGTTGATCTTTTTCTTTTCTCACTAAACTTAAGCTTTAAACACATTTCTTGGTGCGTAGGGATCAGAGCAGACTGTGCCAAGCACAATGCAAATTGTTTGCAAGGTGGAAAACCCACTAAAAGAATATTATACATGTCAGTGTCACCCAAAATATAAAATCCATCATGCAGCATATTTGTGAATAGATTTGTGTTACGAAATTCTGTAACATAAGATCACATGTATCAAACACAAGGCCCGCTGGCCGATTCTGGCCCACCAGGCCATTTCATGTGGCCCTCACCTCTCCTGGAGCTGCAGCACCCCTCTCATCTCCACCCCTACCTTGTCTCAGCAGTTGGCAGCAGACAGGACAAAACTCTTCCTCTCTGTACAGCTGCAGCACCCTCTCATCTCTGCCTACCCCGGTCCCAGCATAAAGCAGACTCCAGCAGCTGACCCCTGCCCTCCTCTGGTCCTCCTCCATACTCTACACTCTCTGCTCCCAGCTCTGCCCCAGTTACTTCCTGGCAGCAGCCAAAGATAGGGGTTGCACCAGGGGTGGAATGACAACTCATGGGGCCCCTGGGCAATAGGGGATCATGGGGCCCCTAAGTCCTTGCCCAAACTCAAAACAGCTTATGAAAAAAAGGTACCAGGGGCATCTCATGGGGCCCCCTACTGACCCCGGGCCGCGGGCAGTGCCTGAGTTTCCAAATGGTCAGTCCACCCCTGGTTGTAAGTAATGTCCCTTGGGTTAATTTTTTTCCCAAAGATAGGGGTTGCACCAGGGGTGGACTGACAACTCATGGGGCCCCTGGGCAACAGGGGATCATGGGGCCCCTAAGTCCTTGCCCAAACTCAAAAAAGCCTATGAAAAACAAGGTACCAAGGGTATATCATGGGGCTCCCTACTGACCCTGGGCCCTCAGGCAGTGCCAGAGTTTCCAAATGGTCAGTCCACCCTTGGGTTGCACTATGATGTAAGGAAGGGTGGGAGACTCTTAACTTCTAAGGGGCTCTTGACCTCTGATATAAGGGGGGATGGGGTGCTCAGGACATCTTACAGATAAAACCAGCCCATTGAGGGTAACCATAATGCTGATGTGGCCCATGATGAAACTGAGCTCAACACCCCTGCATTAACCTCCCTGGAGGTATTCCCGAGTGTAGCTCGGGGTAAAGTTTCAGTACCAAAAGCAGTAACCCCGAGCTACACTCGGGCTTACCATGCGGTGCTGCTCCGGCATCTGTTCTTCACTTACCTTGTCCTGCGCTCCCGCGATGTCCCTCCTGCGGTGTCCCCGGCAATGTAATCCGGCGGATGCCGGCATCTGTCATCTAAGTTCCGTCCCCTGCGAGCGTCGGGATGTACGGGGACGGAACGGCGGGAAATTTGAAAATGACCAAAAGTGACATTCACTCAATACACTAAAATCACATAGTATAACATTCCTGTATCAACCCATTTCACATACATTTTGTCCCGAGTGCTTTGTCCGGCGCCCTGCCTGCATTTTTACTGTTCTTTCTGCCTGGAAACTGAGAAAAGTCCATGGCGTCCAAAAAGCGTCCCTTTAGGTCAAAATCGGTTTTAGACCACCTAGAGAACAGCGATAGTAAATCAGAACCACTTGCAGAATTGAGTGATAATGATTCGTGGGAAAAGTCGTCATCAGACACTGAAAACGATTTTGCGACTTTGCTCAGTGATGTGTGAACTTGGCGCTCTATTTCAAATTTCAGTGTTTTTGGTTTGATTATATTATTGAATTAAATTTATTATTATTATATTATTATTTTTTATCATTATTTATTAAATTATAATTTATGATTTCGTGTTTCAAATTTTATCCTCCCCGGGATGTTTACTAGACTCTTGTTCGGACAGATTTCAGTGAGTTATTCCTAAAAATTACAGGCCTACAATAAAAAAACTATATATTTAAATGCAAAAAAATGTACCGCTTTGAGTACAGAAATATGGACATAATCAGACTGCTAGGGAGGTTAAATAATTATTGGCCTACGTACAAAAAACTAAAAACAAAACAAAAAAATCTTTTTTTCAGTCTCATGTGCGAACATTCATCAAACGTGTCATTAGAACAATGTGTGCACATGCTGTCTTCTAATACAATGAGAAAATAAATAGTTGTATATTTGAGCAATGTACATATTTTCAGCTGTTGCTATTGTTTTAGAGGAGATTTGATCCCAAAGCTTTGGTCAACAGAGAATAACAGTAGCTTGACCTTGTTTAGTATTGTACATGCCATGGGTCACATATTCACAGTGCCACCTCAGTGTTTGGAGTAAGAAAATGCTTCTCTCAAAGAAACTGACGTGGAAAAGATGAGTTAAAGGGATGCACCCATGTGGGAATGGCTACCCATACTTTCTCAATAAAAGGCCAGCAGTACAAGCTGAAAGGGGGACTGCAAAAGACCAAAGAATAGACTTCACCTGGGGAGGACACTAAATCTACTCTACCAAAGATCTTGGTTTCCCGCAATCTCTTGAGTAGTCCTGAGTCTTGTTTGGTAAGGAAATCACAAACCAACTCTAATGCAAGCGAAGTGACTTTTTAGTGTATCCTTAAAGCATTCAGACCATTATCAATGCTCATTTGCTAGGAAGGCGTTAGCAGGTGCATGTGTGTTGTATACATTTTTGCAGTACTTGTATTAAAGTGGTTGTAAAGGCTGAAGTTTTTTCCCTATATGCATTCTATGCATAAAAGGTGAAAAACCTATTGAAAAACCTTCTGTGTGCAGCATCTCCCCCAGCCCCCTCAATACTTACCTGAGCCTCATCGTGAATGACAGCCTCGGCTGTCCCTGGTCTCTGCCTCATTGGTTGAGACAGCAATGGCTTCCGCTGTTGTCAATCACAGCCAGTCAGCCAATGAGGAGAGGGGGGTGAGGCCAAGCCGCAGCTCCGTGTGTGAAGGGACACAGAGCAGCGGGTGCCCCCATAGCAAGCTGCTTGTTGTGGGGGCACACGACAGACAGGAGGAGCCAGGAGAACCTGTGGGGAACCCGAGAATTGGAGTATCCAGGCTGCTGCGTGCAAAACCACTGCACACAGCAAGTATAGGCATGTTTTTTTTTTGTAAAATAACAAAACCTTTATAATCACTTTTATTTCCTACAGTTGTAAGTACTTTGTATATGCAGAATTCTTGTTTAGTAAAGCACATTAATATACACTTTTTTTTTGTTTTGCTGGCTGCTTGGGGATCTATTGTCACCAGGGGCGGACTGACAACTGATGGGGCCCCCGGGCAATAGGGGATCATGGGGCCCCTGCGTCCTTGCCCAAACTCAAAAAAGCCTATGGAAAAGGTACCAGGGGCATCTCATGGGGCCCCCTACTGACCCTGGGCCCTCGGGCAGTGCCCGAGTTTCCAAATGGTCAGTCCACCCCTGATTGTCACTGAAGGGGATCCATTTTTGTGTGGTGGTCTATTGATGCTGGGGAGGTCTATTGTTGATGGTGATCAATTGTTCCTGGAAGGGATCTACTGTTGAGGGAGAGGTCTATTGTTGCTGGCTACTGGAAAGTGTATTGATGCTGGCTGCTAGGAGATCTGTTATAGCTGCTGGGGGGCCTTTTTTTGCTGGGGTGGTATTTTGCTTTTGGGGTGCATTGTTGCTGGAGAAATCTATTGCTGCAGGCTGCTGGGGATCTATTTTTGTGCTTTTCTTGTCATCAGTAACAAATTCCATACAAATTATGTAGTACTACAAAATGTTACTTGGCTCTGTATTCTCTAAAAGGACTAAAAGGTTACGGTGCTTGGAGGTGGGTAGGGGGCGGAGACAAAAGTGACTCAAAGGAAAGGAGCTCCTGAACCTATTGTTTAGAAAAAAAAGCCCTGCTTTAACATATATATATTTATTTCAGATACTTGTATAGCACTGTCCATTTACGCAGAGCTTTACACATATATATTGTACATTCACATCAGTCCCTAACCCTCAAGGGGCGTACAATCTAAGGTCCCTAACTCACATTCATACATACACATACTAGGGACAATTTAGACAGGATCCAATTAACCTGCCAGCATGTCTTTGGAGAGTGGGAGGAAACCGGAGTACCCGGGGAAAACCCACGCAGGCACAGGGAGAACATGCAAACTCCAGGCAGGTGGTGCCATGGCTGAGATTCGAATCAACAACCCGAGTACTGCAAGGTGGATTTGCTAACCATTTAGCCACTGTGCTGCCTATAATATATACAGTTGTGTTCAAAATAATAGCAGTGTGTTGAAAAAAGTGAATAAAGCTCAAAATCCTTCTAATAGCTTTTTTTTCCATACACACAAATGCATTGGGAACACTACACATTCTATTCCAAATCAAAACATGAAGAGAAATTTATCAAATTTGTGTTCCTCTAAAAAAATTGAAGAAAAGTTAATATTAGACTGTTCAAAAAAATAGAAGTGTTTGTATTCTTCTTTACAAACTCAAACATTCACTATATAAACTAAAAAATGTTTGAAGATTTTGCTTTCCTTTGAATCACTTAATGAATATTTAGTTGTAGTCGCACTGTTTCTGAGAACTGCTGTACATCTGTGTTGTATGGAGTCACCCAACTTCTGGCCCCTGTGATCAGGTATTCCAGCCCAGGATGATTGGACTACATTCCACAGTTCTTCTCCGTTTCTTGGTTTTGCCTCAAACTGCATTTTTGATGTCACCCCACAAGTTTTCTATTGGATTAAGATCCGGGGATTGGGCTGGCCACTCCATAACGTCAATCTTGTTGGTCTGGAACCAAGATGTTGCACGTTTACTGGTGCGTTTGGGGTCATTGTCTTGTTGGAACACCCATTTCAAGGGCATTTCCTCTTCAGCATAAGGCAGCATGACCTCTTCAAGTATTCTGATGTATTCAAACTGATCCATGATCCCTGGTATGCGATAAATAGGCCCAACACCGTAGTATGAGAAACATCCCCATATCATGATGCTTGCACCACCATGCTTCACTGTCTTCACAGTGTACTGTGGCTTGAATTCAGTGTTTGGGGGTCGTCTGACAAACTGTCTCCGGCCACTAGACCCAAAAAGAACAATCTTACTTTCATCAGTCCACAAAATGTTGCGCCATTTCTCTTTAGGGCAGTCAATGTGCTCTTTGACAAATTGTAACCTCTTCAGCACATCTTTTTTTCAACAGTGGGACTTTGCGGGGGCTTCTTGCAGATAGCTTGGCTTCACATAGGCGTCTTCTAATTGTAACAGTACTCACAGGTAACTTTACACCTTCTTTCATCTTCCTGGAGCTGATTGTTGGCTGAGTCCTTGCCATTTTGGCTATTCTTCTATCCATTTGAATGGTAGTTTTTTGCTTTCTTCCACGTCTTTCAGGTTTTGGTTGCCCTTTTAAAGCATTTGCGATCATTTTAGCTGAGCAGCCTATCATTTTCTGCACTTCTTTATATGTTTTCCCCTCTCCAATCAACTTTTTAATCAAGGTATGCTGTTCTTCTGAACAATGTCTGGAACGACCCATTTTCCTCAGAATTTCAGAGAGAAATGCACTGTAACCAGCATGTACAACATTTGCTGCCTTCCTTCCTTAAATAAGGGCAATAATTGCCACCTGTTTTTTAAAGAATGAATGACCTCACTAATAGAACTCCACACTGCTATTATTTTGAACATGCCCCTTTCAATTAGTGATTCAATGACACAGAATCAGCAGCATGCATGTCATGACTGTTGGGTCTGTTGGATTTCTATTACTCTACTACACCTGCTAGGAAATTATTTGCCATGTAGAAATATCATTTCTACCAAAAACAGTGATTGATCAGGTTAGTGATGTCTGACTGATATTATTTTGAACACAACTGTATATATATATATGTAGCAAGTGAAAGGCAGTATAGCCATATATAATCCAGGCAAAGATAAGTATTGTTGTTTATATTCAAATGATACAATATTTCTATATAGTGTGGGGAAAAAATGATAATGCACAGAGAAGTAGCAAATGTGATACTAGACAGTTGGAAGCCTTGGAAGGCAAGGTATCCATAAATAATCCAGGTACAGATATTGGAAACAGCATGTCTTGCTGTGTATCACTAAACATATATTGTGTTTCCAACTAATTTGGCAGCCGTATCCACAATGGGCATTTACTGTAAGATGTAAAAAAAATAGTTGATGAATATGCTGTGATGTTTTGGGTTTCTGGATCACTAGCCAGCCGTGCTTTAGAACACAACGTTTTTTTTTCTTCAAATACAGGTAAACAAAAATAGTTCTTCTTCAGCATAAACCAAACAAAACTATTCATCAACATCTGCTACATAGCAAAACTTTGTCTTATTGCCAGCATAACCTTGTTCCATAACAGGGTTTAAAGTCCCCTCCTGCACCAAGGGTCCAGATAAATGGTCACCACAGCTCAGCTGCATCTCAGTAGCTAAACAGCACATAATGTCTCTCCCCAATGAGTCCTGCTCCACTTAACAACTCATGGACGCCTACTGGATGTTTCCTGCTCTTTTTAGCCCTCTTGCAGGTGAGTTAGCCCTTTCAGGTTCAAAGTACCCTTAGTCAGGGTTGGAGGCTCTTTCCCACCCAAAGTCTCTCTGAGCCTCAGAATTCCAGGACCCATTTGAGGCCATAATAATAATAATATAAAAAAAAAAGGAAGAAGAAAACTCTAAATTACTTCTCCCTCTTTACTAGATCACTACAGAACCCCTCACCCTGCACTGGTGAAAATCCGAATACCCCAGCCTGCTTCTTGTTGTCCTCATTAAAGTGACCACAACTCAAACAATGGAGACACATAGCTCTTATCCAGGAACCATTATGTTCAATCTAGTTGGGTGGTGATTCAGTCTGTTAAACTCTTCCTGCTCAGCAGTTACCTCGTATTGCTGTAACAGCTGATAACCAGTTCAGCACTGCAAAGCAGCAGCTACAGAGAGCAGCTGCGGCCAGTGTTTCTCTCACTCTCATTCTTAGCAAAGCAGCTGGCTACACATGCAGTATGCAGAACCTAGTCTACTGGAGATTTATTTTCCGTATCATACTCAGGATTAACCATTCAAATATAGAAATCAGTGTGAATTGTAATGAGTTCATCGTTCTTGTGATACCTTTGGAATCTGAGGAAGTTTCTGTTGTTTGAAAGACCCTGTGTCTGCATATCATGCCTTTCTCAACTGTAATCAGCAGTTTTAGATCATAAGTGATTGACATTAATCAACAGTTCTTTATCCGCTTCATAAATCTGTTTAAACTTCCAAGTTGGCTTAACCAAGCATTTACCTTGTCTGCTTACTTTATGAATTGGGGAAAAAAAAAATCTGTTTCTTGATGTGTTTCAGCCTCCACAGAAAATGTTGCTGTGACAGTATGTGGACAATAAGTCTCCATGCACACTAGTGTTTTTTTAGATCCTAGAGGCTGCTATCAGCATTTTTCTTTCTGCTGCTAGAAGCCAAGTGTTATCCTATGTGTCTGTGCACATTATTTTAGGCTAATAGCATTTTTCCAGCTTCAGCATTTAAGAACAGAAAAAAAAATAGTTTTTGTTGAGTTCGTTGGGAGCTTTTATCTGGCAGTAAAAAAAAAAACAACACTGAACGCTTCTAAATGCTACTAAAACGCTTTTAACAACGCTTTAAAAAGTGTTTTTTTCTTCTAAAATTTTGCAAATAAATAATATTTCATCATAAATATTGCCCAACATTTATTGAGTTATCTTTTTAGTAAAACAAAAATAAATAAACCAAAATTAGTTTATAACCAAAAGTTATAATTTTTTAAAAAAAAATTACATTTTTATTTTTTTTTAGATTATTAGTTTTTTTTTTTTTTTTTTTTTTTTACATACTGTCACCCTAGCAATACAGTGTCACCATGGTGACACTGTACTACTTGTGGGGGGTGATGAAGATTTTTTTTCTTTTATTTACACCGATTGCTTTTACACCCATAAAGGCTGTAAAAGCAATCATTTCTCCTCTCTAGCTGCATTCTTGCAGCCATTGAGAACTACTGTGTGAGCTGTGATTGGTCACAGCTTGTCACATGGTACAAGGCTGTTGTGAATAGCCTTGTACCATGTGACCTCTGTGATCATTAACAGATTTCACATGTAGTAAGCAATGATGTCACAAGTAACATCTTGCTTACTACTCTGCATGTGATCACTGATTAGCCAGTCAGTGATCAAATGTCCGGGACCTCACACAGAGGTCCCGTGCAACGATTGGTGTTCCACTGTGTCCAGAGGACACAGAGGGCACTGGATCGTGGTTCTGCACGCTCCCAGGGAGCACGCACAGTCCAAAATGGCGGGCGCCGTTTATGAACGGCAAGCCGCCCCTGGACTGCCACAAATTTAGTTTTAGTTATAGTCTTCACTAAAATGCCATTTTAGTTTTAGTCGTATTTATTCCTCTGAATTGTTTTAGTTTTAGCTGTATTTTAGTCAACTAAAATAGTGCCATTTTTGTCTGTGAAATTAACACTGCTTGCAATAGGAAAAAAATCATCCATCAATTCATCAACAATTTAGCCATCCTTGTAGACCACTGGAAGTATTAAAATGTTTCTCTGCTCCAGGGCCCATACCAGGGTGTGGGCGGCGGGGTCACTCTGATGGGATACTGGTGGGGGGGCCACCTTGACTCTGCTTTTTGTATTGGTATTGTTCTGTCACATGTTCTGTCTCCCTTTGTAATGTACAGCGCTGAGCGAACTATTGGCGCTTTATAAATACTGTATAATAATAATAATAATAATAATATCCGTCCCCCGACCCTCTTTCTTCTCCTTCACCATCTTTACAACTGACTTCTCTTTTTTTTTCTTTTCTTTAGACTTTTTTTTTTTTTCTCTGTTTGGGTTCATACTCTTGGTTACACGGATTTATCTCATTTTGTTTCATATATTTCATCTGGAGATGCTCCCCTTGAACCTATGTTTTTCCATATCTCTGTAACGTGTTACTGACACTTCCATTTTGCTCTTGTTTGGAATCATTTTCATTCACCCGCATGGACTATAAACACGCCTGTGATGTTTTTCTATCAACTTACTTGTCCATGTTATTATTTCTCATGCTTTGTATTGTTAAAATTGATGTAAAATATAATAGAGACAAATTTGCCTTTAAAATGTTTCTCTGTTTTCTTGACAGCTGTGGGACTAAGGGAGAGAAAGGCTCACATTCAGAGTTTAGGTGCTTTGTGGACTTTAAGGAGGAGGAAAAAGAAGAAACATTGCTGGAGAAGGACTTTGACACAATTGACAGCTTCCCATCATTCAAGACCATGGCTGCTATAGGTGTTGGGATTATACTGCTCTGCTTGCTGGCAGGTGGTTTTGCTGAAAATTCAGGATGTACACTAGTAGATGTATCAACATCATGTGGAAAGGTTCGTGGTCATCACTGTGATCATGTTTATATGTTTAAAGGGATTCCATATGCCAGACCCCCCACTGGGCCATTGCGTTGGAAGCCTCCTGTGGAGCCCACCTGCTGGAAGAACACTCTCATTGCCACAGAGTTCAAGTCCATGTGTGCCCAAGTGAGGCCTTGGAGTGAGACGGGAACAGTAATGGGCTCAGAAGATTGCCTGTATGTCAATGTGTGGACACCATCACTTGATCATAAAGCCAAACTACCAGTAATGGTTTGGATCCATGGAGGTTGCCTTTTATCTACTAGTGGTTCAGAGCCTGGCTATTCTCCCAATAAAGAACTAGTAAGAGACAGCCATATTGTCCATGTCAGCTTTAACTACCGTCTTAATGCATTTGGATTCCTAGCTTTGGCTGAACTTCGAGAAGGATCTCCCACCAACACCTCTGGTAACTACAACACAGAGCATGCACAGATTATGCATTGTTAAAATTACAAGTTCATTTCTATTTTCTCTGTGCACGCTTCAATCTTTAAAAGCCAAGATTTGCTCAATGTCATTTTCATACTCCTTGCCTCCTGTCAGTATAGGGTGCAGTTATTGTGAAGCCATCAGTTGTTTATGCATAGTGCCTGCTTATAGTAGATATGCAATTTACTCCAAATATCCACATTAGTAGATAATCTGGTATATATTGGATTCTGTCAGTTGCAGTCTAAATTGTACTTTGCTACATATTAGCCTAGCACCTTGTTCTGGGAAGTCTAGTGCACCAGTAGGGCCACAGACCCCTGAGTGATGGTTGGCAAGCCAGTGACCAGACATTTCATTCTATGCACAGGTAATTCTAGGGGATTGAGGAGAGGCTTGAGTCATGTACACCAGATATTGTGTTTAAAAAAGACTAAGCATATCTAAAGCCATTAAAAAAAAAACTTTTTGGATAGAGGAGGGAAGGGTTAAAGTATATCTAAACCCAAAAACAAAAATGTAATATACTGCGACTTACCAGTTCTTAGATTTGGTGGCTAAATTAGATTTCATTGTTCAGGCTGAGAACAGGTTCAGCAAATTCAGGAAACAACTGTTCATCGTGCCAGAAAGGCAGTGTCCTTGTCACTTTCTGTGAGATGAAAACAAAGCACAAAAGAACTAACTTTATTGTGTAAAAGTGGTTGTAAACCTCAGACATGAAACCTGAACAAATCATATCCCTCTATAGTGTGTGCTTGTCTCAATCCAGAGCACTAAGTGTCATTTATGTCCGCTGCATCGTTCTTCTGCTACAAGTATGAATCACTACTGACAAGTTTTCCTGACACCAAGAAAAAAAAAATGGTGACAGGTAAGGGACATCCAGCACACAGACTGTGATTGACAGCCTCAGCTTTCTTCCTGTGTGCAGGGGAGTGTGTGTGTACATTTCCTCAAATCAGCACTCAGAGCTCTCCTCTGATGTAACTTCAGCTCTGCTTTTCAGAGCTGAGAGATACTGTGTACATTTTTCACTTTGAATGGATGTAGTGGAAAGACAGTAATATATATATATACACACACACACACTGTATATATACAGTGTATCCAGAAAGTATTCACAGCTACTAACTTTTGCCACATTTTGTTATGTTACATCCTTATTCCAAAATGGATTAAATTAATTTCCTCAACATTCACACACACACACAATACTGCCAAAAGTATTGGGACGCCCCTCCAAATCATTGGATTCAGGTGTTCCAATCACCTCCATGGTCAATAGCTAAAAGACCTCCAAACTTGGTGTGGCCTTCAGATTAGCACAATAGTGCATAGAGAGCTTCATAGAATGGGTTCCATGGCCGAGCAGCTGCCTCCAAGCCTTACATCACCAAGTGCAATGCATAGCATCAGATGCAGTGGTGTAAAGCACGCCACCACTGGACTCTAGAGCAGTGGAGACGTGTTCTCTGGAGTGACCAAATCACGCTTCTCTATCTGACAATTCAATGGACATGTCTGGGTTTGGCAGTTACCAGGAGAACAGTACTTGCCTGACTGCATTGTGCCAAGTGTAAAGTTTGGTGGAGGGGGGATTATGGTGTGGGGTTGTTTTTCAGGGGTTGGGCTTGGCTCCTTATTTCCAGTGAAGGGAACTCTTATGGCGTCAGCATACCCAGACATTTTGGACAATTTCATACTCCCACCTTTGTGGGAAGAGTTTGGGGATGACCCCTTCCTGTTTCAATATGACTGCATACCAGTGCACAAAGCAAGGTCCATAAAGACATGGATGAGCGAGTTTGGGGTGGAGGAACTTGACTGCCCTGCACAGAGTCCTGACCTCAACCTGACAGAATACCTTTGGGATGAATTAGAGCGGAGACTGCGAGCCAGGCCTTCTCCTCCAACATCAGTGCCTGACCTCACAAATGTGCTTCTGGAAGATTGATCAAACCTTCCCATAGACACCCTCCTAAACCTTGCCCGCTGCCACTCGACTCTAGAGCAATAGAGACTTATTCTCTGGCATGACAAATCACACTTCTCTCTCTTGCAATCCAATGGAAGTGTCTGGGTTTGGCGATTGCCAGGTGAATGGTACTTGCCTGACTGCCTTCCCAGAAGAGTTGAAGCTGTTATAGCTGCAAAGGGCGGGCCAACTCAATATTGAACCCTACGGACTAAGACTGGGAGGCCATTAGAGTTCAGGTGTATGTGTGTGGGTGTATTGTGCTAACCTTCATCTTAAAATGGCACATTTTAACAGCATAAGATAACTGGATTTATAAAGACTAAAGTAATTGGGCTTTTTGGAAGTCACTTTACCTTATCCCACCTCAGCATTTGTATATGTTTGTAGGTTATGTACTGTATATTTATTTTTTTTTTACTTTACTGAATTATGGCATAAGTCAGTCAATAATTATTTATATCTTTAACAGGCTCCTACTGCTTAGCTCCAGGGAAACCCCTAAATACCCAGTTGAAGCACATTTATGGCAGATCTTGTACCTGCCAAATTATATAAATTGTTGTCTATCCAATTCTAACATTTAAACAACCATGCCAGACAACACAGACACATTGGTGACCCAGTTTTTCACCTTCTGCAATATAGCTTTGTCACCTCCAAGCCTCATTATGAATGGAGAATAATGGAGTAGCAAGTGACTGATGAGCTCATCTCTTTTCTTACTCTCCTCCTGTCAACATGTGGTCAACACATGTGTATTAAGCAAACCCGATTGGCTTCTAATGCAGATCCTCCCTCTCCAAGTCCAGGTGCTGCTTTGCAGAGGAGTACTAGAGGCTGATAGAAAGTCAAATTAAAGTACTGAAGTTAGTTGTATTTACAATGGAAAAATACATGCAATGATTTCTAACAAGTACATAAGTGCATCCTTTGGTATTTTTCTGTATCAGGAGTTTAACTTAAGGCTCGTGAGAATAATCAGTTTCTGTATCACCGACTTGCAGGAAATTATGCATTAATGGATGAGTTGGCTGCTCTGAAATGGATACAGAAGAACATCCAATATTTTGGTGGTGACTCAAAGAAGGTGACACTTTATGGCCAAAGTTCAGGTGAGAAGAGTTTGCCAATATTAAATCATTACCATAATGAACAGCATTACATTACATTACATTACATTGAGTTTATATAGCGCCAAAGGGTTTGCTCAGCGCTGTACAATAGGGGGGGGGGGGACAATACATGAAACATTACAGCAACTACAAACAGCACATGAGGGGTTAGAGGGCCCTACTCTTTCGAGCTTACAATCTAGGAGGGAGGGGATAGTGGTACAGGAGGAAGTGGCTGTGGGGGATGGAGTGGTAGGAGGAATGAAGGAGAGCAGCAGTTAGGTGAAGGTGGGGTAGGCTTCCCTGAAGAGGTGGGTTTTCAGGGAGCGCCTGAAGGTGAGGAGGGAAGGTGACAGTCTGATGGATTGGGGTAGTGAGTTCCAGAGGATGGGGGAGGACCTGGAGAAGTCTTGCAGACGTGCGTGTGAGGAGGAGACCAGGGAGCAAGATAGAAGGAGGTCCTGTGAAGAGCGAAGGGTACGGGTAGGGTGGTACTTGGGAATCAGGTTGGTTAGGTAGTTAGGGGCAGTGTTGTGAACGGCTTTGTAGGTCAGAGTGAGTAGTTTGAATTTGATGCTTTGGGCGATAGGGAGCCAGTGGAGGGATAGGCAGAGGGGGGTGGCAGAGGTGGAGCGGTTGGTGAGGTGGATGAGTCTAGCCGCTGAGTTCAGGATGGTCTGAAGCGGGGAGAGCCTGCACTGGGGTAGGCTGGTGAGGAGGGAGTTGCAGTAGTCAAGGCATGAGATGATGAGGGAGTGTACGAGTAGTTTAGTGGTGTCTGGGGTAAGGAAGGTGCGTATTTTGGCGATATTGCGGAGGTGGAGCCTGCATGTGTTTGTAAGTGATTTTACATGAGGTTGGACTGAGAGGTTAGAGTCCAGAATGACTCCAAGGACTTTGGCTTGCGGGGCGGGATTGATGGTGGTGATGTTAGTAGTGATGGATAGGATGGGGGGGGGCGCAGGCAGGGGGGAAGACGAGACGCTCGGTTTTGGAGAGGTTAAGCTTGAGGAAATGGAGCGACATCCAGTCAGAGATGTCGTTTAGGAGGTGAGTGATGCGGGCGGAGAAAGTGGGGATGAGGTGGGGGGTGGAGAGGTAAATTTGAGTATCATCAGCGTAGAGGTGGTAATTGAAGCCGTGGGAGTGTATGAGTTTGCCAAGGGAGGAGGTGTAGATGGAGAGGAGAAGGGATCCAAGGACAGAGCCCTGGGGGACCCCAACAGAGAGGGGGAGGGAAGGGGAGGTGGCACCATTGTGGGAAACGCTGAAGGAGCGTCGGGATAGGTAAGAGGAGAACCAGGAGAGAGCGGTGTCTCTGATGCCAAGGGAGAGTAGTTTATTAAGGAGGAGGGGGTGGTCAACTGTGTCGAAGGCCACGGAGAGGTCCAGGAGGAGGACAGAGTAGTCGCCTTTGGCGGTTAGTAGGTCGTTGGCGATTTTGAGGAGGGCGGTTTCGGTGGAGTGTAGGGGACGGAAGCCGGACTGTAGTGCATCAAGGAGGTTGTTGTCAGTTAGGTGGGCGCTTAGGCGGTCGTAGACTAAGTGCTCCAGGAGTTTGGAAGTGAGTGGCAGCAGGGAGATGGGTCTGAGGTTGTTTGGGTCAGAGGGGTCCAGGGAGGGCTTTTTGAGTATGGGGGTGATGTGCGCATGCTTTAGGGGGGAGGGGAATACGCCGGTAGAGAGGGAGAGATTGAAGATGTGGGTGAGGGAGCAGATGAGGGAAGAGGGGGGTGACCGGAGGAGTCGAGAGGGGATAGGGTCCAGGGGGCATGTAGTGAGGTGGGCTTCAGAGAAGACCCTGGTGACTTCCTCAGTGGTAGCGGGGCTGAAGGAGTGCAGAGCTGGGGGGGTTACGGTAAGTGGGGTCTTGGGTGTGGAGGGGGGCAGTGCGGTTGCGAGGTCAGAGGAGGGAAGAGATGAGGGGGAGATAGGGGGGGGGAGGCTAGGTGGGGAGGTAGATTGCGAGTTGACTATGTCCTGAAGGATTGCATCAATCTTGTTGTGCAATTGAGTGTCAATTTCACGGGAGGTGAGTGAGGTACTGAGTGGAGGAGGGGGGGAGAGAGTAGGGAGTTGAAGGTTCAGAAGAGTCGGCGAGGGCAGGAGGAGAGGGTGTTGATCAGGTTTACGAAGTAAGCCTGCTTGGCGGCATGGAGGGAGGAGGTGTAAGTGAGGAGGGCAGATTTGTAGAGGGAGAATGAACGGGGGGACCTGATTTTGCGCCATAGTCTCTCTAGTGCGCGACTGTGGCATTTGAGGCATTTAGTGTGGTCGTTCTGGCATGGTTGGAGCGGTCTAGGTTTGATGTAGCGTGTGGTTAGGGGTGCCAGAGAGTCTAGGGTAGCTGATAGTGAGTCATTGTACGTGGTAGTGGCTAGGTCAGGACATGACAGTGGAAGGATGCTGTCGTGTAGGCGGTCGGCAGCTGAGTGGAGGGGGGCCGGGTTCAGGTTGCGGAGGTTGCGGCTGGTGATGGTTTGGCGCTGGGGGGGAGGCGTTAGGGGAAGGGGAGATGGAGAACGTGAGGAGGTGGTGGTCGGAGAGAGGGAAGGGGGTGTTAGTGAAGTGGCTAAGGGTACAGAGGTGGGAGAAGACGAGGTCCAGGGTGTTCCCATTGATGTGGGTGGAGGATTGAGTGTGCTGTGTGAGCGCGAAGGAGGAGGTTAGGTGGAGGAGTTGGGAAGTAGCCGGGCTGTTGTCGTTGATGGGGATATTGAAGTCCCCGAGGATGATGGTCGGTAGCTCAGAGGAGAGTAAGAAGGGAAGCCAGGCGGCGAAGTCATCCAAGAAGCGGGGTATGGATCCGGGAGGCCTGTAGATCACTGCGATCCTTAGGGGGGTGGGGGTGAAGAGCCGGATACAGTGAGCCTCGAAGGAGGAGAAGGTTAGGGAGGGATTGTTAGGGAAGACCTGGAAGGTGCTCAGCGGTGATAGGAGCAGGCCGACCCCACCACCTTTGTGACCGCTCAGTCTTGGTGAATGGGACCAGACAAGACCTCCATAGGAGAGTGCCGCAGGGGAGGTGGAGTCAGTGGCCTGTACCCAGGTTTCGGTAATGGCTAGGAGGTTAAGGGAGTGGGAGATAAAGAGGTCATGGATGGCGGTAAGCTTGTTGCAGACCGAGCGGGCATTCAGGAGTGCAACCGAGAGAGGGGGGATGGATGCGGGGAGAAGGGGCACAGGTATGAGGTTGAGGGGGTTACGGCAGCTGGCGGGAGCAGGGGGGTCCCTAGAGGAGGGGTGAGGTGGTGAGGGTCCAGGGTTCGGGGAGATGTCCCCAGCGGATAGGAGAAGGAGAAGGGTGAGGAAGGTGGCATGGGGATGGGAAGTGCAGGAGCGTGTGGGTCTGTTAGTGGTGGCACGTGGGTCAACGGGGGAGTGGAGTAGCAGGAGGAGGTGGTGAGTGCCGTAGTGGTGAGAGGGGAGAAGTGAAGGGGCAATGTAGAGCTGTTTTGGGGGCGTAGGTGGGTAGAGGGAGGTGATTTTTGGGATGGTGGAGAGGAAAACAAGGAGGAGGAGTGCAGGTGGCATGTTGGGGTGGGTGGAGTGACGGTTGGGTCAGGGGAGGTGAAGGGATACAGGTCAGGGCAAGGTGGTGTGGGGAATCTGTATCACCGTGGGAGAGTCATTTGAGTCCTTCTGTAGGGGTAGAGTGAGGGTGGAGGGCGGCAGCTGGTTGGCAGCAGTCTGTGGGTGCAGTAAGCTGGCGACCATGGGTGCTGTGGCATGTCTTTAGTGGGTACGGTGGTTCGGCTAGCGGAGGGGTCGTAGGGTGCGATGACTGGGTGTGTTGGTAGGCACGGCGACTGGTGATGCTGGCGGCTCGGTGACTGGGGTTTTTGAGGCCAGGCGTCGGGTGCTGAGGGCTCGGCGCCATGAGGCGCTGAAGGTGTTGAAGGGCGCAGCGTCAGGAGGTGTTGAGGGATCGTCGTCAGGGTCGAGCGGGGCGTTGCGGTAGCGATTGTCGGCCCTTCGTGGTTTGCGCTCAACCGCGATCTGTTGCGGCCGGTAGGAGAGACCGTGGCTTCAAGGGTCGTGGTGGGCCACTAGTCGCCGGGGCTTCGCCAGAGGGAATAGCGTGCCGGAAGGCAGGGTGGTGGGCGAGCGGTCCCTGGTGGGGTGGCTGGCTGGTAGTCCCAGGTGGGGTGGTGGGCAGGGGATCCCTGGTGGGATGGTGGCCATGCTATCCCTGGTGGGGTAGTAGCGATCCCTGGAGGGATAGTGGCTTAGGGTCCCTGGTGGTTTGGGGTTTCCGGTGGATGGTGGGATCCCTGAGTGAGTCCCTGGTGGCTGGCGGTGTGATGGTGGTTGGGCTCCCTGGTGGGTAGTGGGTGCCCCTGGTGAAGTACCTGGTGTCCTGGGTCCTGGAGCGTCGGGGTGGAGGTGGATCCCTCCTAGGTTAGCAGGACCGTTGGTGGTGGTGGTAGCTTCCCGGAGGAGCGGAGGCGTCCCGCCGCGGCCGCAATTGTGCCTTTTTACATTTTCTGTATCTCAGGAGCTAACAATCATGTGTTCCTCCACTTCATACAAAACACATACACAAAATAGGGAGGCCTATGCAATCAAAAGTTCTTTCCCACAATGCAAATTAAAAAAAAATGCCAATTAACATATAAAACATAAGAAAAAAAAAAGAAAGAAAGAAAATAAAACCAAAACCCTGAGTCTCAGTGCTTTAAGGACACAGTGCTAACCACTGTAATACAACATGTAAATGTAGAATTCAAATATTTTAAAGGTATGTTTAGTTGTAGACATTTTTACTATAATATTGTTGGCATATGTGTTAGGATTTGTGTCACAAAAGCACTTAGAGACCTTTAAAACTGGATGTTGTGATAATATTATGAATACATTATTGCTTATAATAAAGCAGACACCATTATGAAAATAATGTACCATAGTTACGGTATATTTTGTTTCTGGTCATCCCTATATGAATGTTCTTACTGATGAAGGAGGGACTACAGTGTGGGCTTTGATGGTGTCCCCTTCGGCAAAGGGTCTTTTTCATCGTGCCATTGACATGAGTGGAGCCCCTCAGTTTATTGCCACTATGGCTGAGGCAGAAAAGGATAACTTGGTCTTCCTGAAGAAGACAGGCTGCAAAGATGCTAAATGTTTGAGGCAGCTGACCATAACCAAGATCCTTCAAGTAAGTGTCATCCCCAGTCAATGAACAAAAAAGGCTTACATTTTTTATTGCATTTATCCCATTGTCCCAAATATGGTGGCCCATTATTTTAACTGAAAAGACATACAATATTGGCAAAAGTTTGTGGACACCCAATCATCACACCTACTATACGGAAAAATATTAGTAGATCCCCTCCCCCAGTGAAAGGTAATACTACAACATAAAAAGACATTTAGACTGTGTGCTTCTAACCTTTTGGCACACTTTATGTGAGACTATTGTCTGTTCCAGCATGACTGGAATGGTTTGTTGAGTTTGGTTTGTAGAGACAGCAGTGACCTTCACAGAACTATGACCTTAACCCTTTTTTGGGATTACTTGAAATGCTGGGTGTGAGCCAGGTCTTCTCGTCCAACATCAGTACCCGACCGGACGATGCTTCTTTACTCTTAAATGGCACACATTTTCACAGACACATTTTAAAATATTGTGGAAAGCCCTCCCAGAAGTGTGGATGCTGTTATAACCACAAAGGGGAGGTGGAGGGGGCAGCTTCATATTATTGTCCATGGTTTTAGGATGGGATATTTGACAAGCTTGTATAGGTGCTATGGTTGGGTGTCCACAAACTTTAAGCCTGCATAGTATCATTGCTTTTTTTGGTCAGCAGTGGTACGGATATGCTTTGCTGATTGATAATGTTAATAATCTCAGGTAATCCTGAATAATTTCCCTAACCTGGTCTTTTCTGTTGTACGTAGTAGTGTCCCTTTCAGTATAATACAAGAAATATACATACAGATCATAGACATTGAGGGTTTATCTCACATAAAAACCATCTCATTTTTGGTAATGTAGCTTTTTTGAGTAATATATTGCTACCTGTGTTATTTCTAGTCCATCCCTTGGAAGGAATACCCAGCATGGGCAGCAGAAGACCTGTTTGACTTGCCACAAAAAGGAATATTTATTGGCCCAATGCCTGTAGTGGATGGATATGTGGTGCCATTTCCCCCACTGGATGTATGGAAGAAGAAGAAGAAAGAGGGCTATAGTGATGTACCATTTGTAATTGGTACCACCCTGCAAGAAACTGAGTTGGCGTAAGACAATCACTATCGCTTGAATTTAGTGACAAGGTCCAGGAGAGGAGTAGGTTCCTTTGGCCTGGGAGGAAAACTGCAGTAATGTGTCTTTGTGTATATGCTTATACTAATTTACAAAACATCATCACACCTCCCCCCCCCTCCACACACACAAATTGTGCATGCACAGTTTGTACACTAGATTATCTCAACTCAAAATTATTAGTTGGCATTCAAATGAACATACAACACAGCCAGAGCACATTTTAAGTCTCTATGCTTACTGGGCTTAAAAAAACCACCAGATTCCTTGGCAGAAAAAAAAACACTCATGTAGAGCGTTTTTGTACACATGTTTAGGAGTGTTTAACTTCAATAAACTAAAAAAACCCAAACCATAAGGGTTTTTTTCCTGCCTCTAAACACTGAGCATAAAATATGCCTCTAATCATCCTAATGTGCATGGACACGTAGGATAACACTGAGCTGCCTCTACAGGTAAAACACAGAAACAACATTTTTTTAAGTTTTTCCTGCCGAAACATTTTTTAAGCCAGTGTGCATGGACCCTTATTGACTTAAAACTACTGCCACCCCTCTCGCTACCAGAATGAACTCCTTTCAACATCACCTCAATCATAAGGACCAAGGGGGCTTTTCCCCTTTTCGGCAAGCCTCTGATAATACCTGTAAGATTATTCATCTTATCCATTTGCTGCAACATTATAAACTTTCTGGAATGATTCTAGGCCTAGATATTCATAAGGCATTCAACTCACTTTCCTGGGAATATATGTCCTACGTTTTGGAAAAATGAAGATTCCCTCCTACTTTCACATCCTGGTTGAGGGCCCTCTATCGTGGACCCTTTGCCACAGTTCAATACTGCTCCAGACAATACTCCGCCTTCCCTATTCATAGGGGAACATGCCAAGGGTGCCCCCTCTCTCCGATCCTTTTCATTGTGGCCTTGGAGCCCTTACTACATCTTATTAGAACTAACCTGGACATCAAAAGGCGTTACGATCGACCAACAGTCCTTCAAAGTCAGCGCGTTCGTGGAAGACTTGCTCCTGACCCACACTCCGCACTATCCACTCTTTTCTACACCCTTACCCATTTCTCCAATATCTCCGGCTTAGTAGTAAATGAAGATAAATCATCAGCCCTCAACGTTTCTCTCCCTGAGGCAGAGATTAATCTATTAAAACAAAACTACAACTTCGCCTGGCACACCACACACTTGGAATATCTTGGGATTCATTTTACTAATTCCTACTACACCCTTTGTGAGGCCAATTACACCCAATATTCCATTCTCTTAAAGCCCTATTCACGTCCTGGTCTCATCAGCCCTCTCATGGATGGGCAGAATAAACACAGTGAAGATGAATATCCTCCCCAAGCTTCTATACCTATTCCACACTTCCCCATCCCAGTTCCTCCTTATGCCCTGAAGTCATTCCAAAATTATCTTACACTTTACCTGGGCTAACAGATGATCTCAGGTTGCTAAATACACCATGCTCACACACCGAAAATAGGGGGGTTTAGGGGTTCCCAACTTCCTTAAGTACTATATGGAGGCACAAATTGCACCCTTGACCTCCTTATATGCAGAACAAGTCCCCATGTGGGTCACTTTGGAAGTGAACTCCTGCTATCCGGTTTTCCCCACCTTGCTTTTATGGCTCCCCCCCCGAGATCCTGGCCCACAACCAACAATCCCCTAATAGTCCACTCGTTGTGCATATGGGATTCCACCAAATACATCAGCGGCCTATTCTCGTTTCGTTTTCCACTCCTTCCCCTTGTGGGCAACCCTCTGTTTCCACCTGGCCTTAAGTCCCCTAATACCTTCCATTGGTGGGTTTCCCACAATCTTCAGTGTGTCCGTTCATATCTCATGGGCCACTCTGTTTACACCTGGGCAGAAATAAGGGACAAATATCAAGCCCCTCACACCAAACTTTTGATTTTTACAAATTAAACATTGGGTGACTTGCCAACAAAGACCCAACAACTCAACTGTCCCTATTTGAACACATTTGCTATCGGACGCATCTCTCCTCTAAATTTATTTCTATCCTTTACTCACAATTGACCAACCTACAAAACCCCAATAATCACACTTATGTTTCCAGGTGGGAAAGGGACCTCAAAAAACACCAAAGATCGGGGCTGCTGGTCACAGATCTGGACAACCCTGACCTCATGTTCTATTAATATGCTTACCATGGAATCGGACTTTAAAATGGTTGTAAGGTGGTACTTAGTCCTGTCTCGTCTAGCGCACCTCCACCCATTCACTCCCAGTACCTGTTTCCGAGGTTGCAATAATCCAGAAGATGTTCTACACACATGGTGGACATTGCCTATGCTCTCTCAGTTCTGGTCGAAGGTCTTCAAACTCCTCCATTCATTATTGACTTATCCCTTCCAAAGAGACCCATGGTATGTCCCCTATACTTAAAACCCTGGACCTATCAAAACACCAAATCAAGTTAGCTACATATGTATTATTGGTGGCTAAACAAACTATAGCAAAAGCCTGGAAACAACAGTTTATATGTTTCATGGAAGTTCACCACTGCCTTGACTTTTTCCTGGTCAATAAAAAACTGTCTAGCATTCTTTCAGACACCCACAAGAGATTCCTTAACCACCTCCCGCCCGCCATATAGTCCAATGATGGGCGCAAGGTGGTTCTCTTGTTCTGGGAGGACATCACGACGTCCTCCCATTCTCACTGCACATGCGCGGCTCAGGGAACGCGCAGGGCGGCAATCTGCGGAAAGGGTAGAAGATATCAGCTCGGTCATGTGATCAGCGGTGTCCAATCACAGCTCATCACATGTAAACAGGGAAATGCCGGTTATCGGCATATCCTCCTCTCGAGATGTCACGCTGACAGCTCGAGAGGAGAGGAGAGCCGGTAATCTGATTTCCGCGGAGGGGACATGTACACTGTTCATTAGGGCACTGATGATCAGTGTGCCCTGATGATCAGTGTAGCCCCAGCAGTGCCACCTGTCAGTGTGCATCAGTGCCAGCTGTCAGTGTCAATCAGTGCCATGTGCCAGTGCCTATCAGTGTCACATATCAGTGCATACCAGTGCACATCAATGCCACATATCAGTGTCCATCTGAGCTGCCTTTCAGTGTCATCCATCAGTGTCAGTCAGTGCCACCTATCAGTGCTGCCAATCAGTGCAACCTATCAGTGCCAGTCAGTGCCGCCTATCATTGTGCGTCAGTGCCGCCTAACAGTGCCAGTCAGTGCCGCCTAACAGTGCCAGTCAGTGCCATATATCAGTGCCATATATCAGTGCTGCCTTTCAGTGCCCATCAGTGATGCCTGTCAATGCCCATCAGTGCCACCTACCAGTGCCTCATCAGTGCCACCTATCAGTGTACCCTATCAGTGCCCATCACTGCAGCCTCATTAACGCACATCAGTGAAGGAGAAAAATCACTTATTTACAAAATTTTATAACAAAAACTAAGAAAAAACATTTTTTTTTCAAAATTTTCTGTGGTTTTTGGTTTAAGAAAAAATAAAAAACCCAGAGGTGATTAAATAACACCAAAAGAAATCTCTGTCACAAAAAAATGATAAAAATTTCATATGAGTACAGTGTTGCATGACCGCGCAATTGTCATTCAAATTGCGACAGCGCTGAGAGCTGGAAATTGGCCTGGGCGAGAAGGGGGTATAAGTGCCCTGTAGGCTAGTGGTTAAAATATGAACTCCATGGATCCGACACACCCACCCCACATTATCAATAGATCACTCCACTTCATTATACCTTTAAAGGCCCCACAATCTGGACCCGAGCGCTTTCGACATCTGTCTTCTGATCCTCCCTGGTTTCCCCTCTCTCTTTTCGGTTCTTATTTTCCGGCTCTACTGCAGGGATGTTTTGACCCACGAGGTGTTCTGTACAACTCACAACTGGATTATATGCCTGTGTACTTTCAACATCATAATCCTTTACTTTTGTCGGCTAATAGGCTACAGACACGTAGCCCTCTCCTAGTTTTTGACGCTGATTTAAAGGCACAACATGATTAATTTATGTTCATTTGACATGCCATTTATAATGTCACTTAATACAGTTAAGCTTTGTTTACAACCACTTTTGACTGTTACCTTTTACTGTAATACTTTCTGTATTGAAAGGGAAACTACTGCCACCCTTCCTCTCCCCTTTAACTGCACTGATGGTTGGCTGCTTACGGCCCAGTGCTGTCACATGTGGACAGGGAGAGAGTCCTTAACTCTGTGTAAGCTCTGACTTGGAGCCTAGGCTACACAGGACTTTTCCTCACCCCAGACAGCTAAATGGAGCAAAAGGGAGTTCAAGAGGGGGAAAAAAAAAGGAGGGGGGGGGGAGCATAAAACAGACTTGTTACTTTGCCCTTCCAAAGTTCATTAAACCAGGCTGATTAGCTTTTGATAGACTTTTGTTAGCTTTGAAAATCTGGGGCAATTATATATTTGTGTCTAAATAACTTACCAGACATTGCAAACTATTTTGTTTCTGTACTGACCTTTAATGGACACCTTGTCCCAAGACCCATAATGAAAACAGGCTGTATAGAACACTCTGTACTTTATGCAGTATATCCACTTTGCATTTTCACACTGTTCAGTGGATGATATTTATGTCCTTTCCAGTAGCTTCTGATTATAATCATGTGCTTTCCCAATTACATTGCATGGACTCAATGCTGGACTTGCCTTTTGCAGGCCTTCACAACGGCTTCCCATTTTACTCTCACTACACTGTGCTACACTCTACTAATATATTTGGCTGAAAATGGCTCTGTTGCCTCCTGCTTCTCCACACAGCCAACAACCATAATGTGCTGGTGCAGGTAAAAAAAGTTAGAAGACATGATAGTGAGGTCTAGTGGCCATTTTCAGTTGAGATGTAGACAGAAGGGGTGGTTGCTTTGGGCACTTAATTAGGTAGGGGATGCCCCTCTCCCAGGCTCTACTACACATAGCAGCCTTGATGCCCCGTGCGGATGATGTAGGGGTCTGTACAATGCAATACAAAGCCCCAGAGGAAGTATACATCATAATACTTGCAATGGCAAGTGCTCACTGGTAAGTGAAGCCACGTGACCAGATTTGAGGCATCTTCTTCTGGTAAGGTGTCTCAGAAGAATGAAGCAAAGTCACACAGACCAATATGCTATTGTGAGCATTATGATGGATACTTACTTTGGGGCTGTGTATTGGGGTGTGTGAACCACTACATCCTGCAGAACGGCTGATATTTGAAGCAGGGTCCAAAGTGGAGGTCTGGATATTTAAAGTTTTTTAATTTTTTTGGAAAGGATGAATTACCTCTTTAAAAAAGGAGAATTCACACCCTCTCCGAAGGCTGATTTAAAGCAAGCTGCTCCCCAATTCATTCTGCCCTTCTACCATAAAGCAAGATAGGTAGAGTGGGCAGGCGAGATGGGGTGTTCTACGGTCTCGTGCCAAATGCAACTTTCCACTGTGGCTATGTGCTGTGCATTCCATGTTCCAATGTTTCTCCACAGGCCGGTTTTTGAGAACATCTCTAAGTGGACTGAAGAGGATTATCACTGGTTTGTCAAATGTGAGTGTTCTGCCATGCATTGAATGTTAAACTTTTAATGAATATTCAGTCATACCTATAAAAAGGAGGACTTGTGTATTATTCTTCTCCAGCACGTCTGAAAACATTTGGGGGAAGTCTAGCAGATGAGGCTCTGAATCTCTATCCCGTCTCGGAGTTCTGTATCCAGCCTGAGCGATGTGTGGAGAAGACCTACATGACAATGGTGTCTGACGTGAGAGTCTCATGTCCCAGCAACGAGCTGGCCAAACAAGCAGCAGGTACTGTATATGCATACTTTATCTCTGGGAATTCCACTACAAGACCAATTACATTTTTACATGTTTTAGTCTCCACACATACTATGAACTGTGACTAAATTTAGCTTGAAATACTTAATGAAAATATTTCCTACCTCTCACTTTGGTGCTCTGTGCTGGCAGAGTTGAGTAATAGCCACACCCCACATCATAGATATGCTCCTCAGTCTAGTATTGCAGAAGCACAGGGGGCGTGTCTAACCAGTTAATGGTACGGAGTGTTGGTTACTGAGAGAACTGAATGTTATTTAGACTCCCTGCACAACTGCTGTTACAAGAAAGTAGAAGTAGGACTGGTATAATGGATGTTGTTAGTACAATGTCTATTTGACTGCATATCTATTTCTGTAATTCCAGCTGGGCTTCAAGCTTTTTTTTTTTTTTTTAAAGTTTTTGAACTGAATGTGATATTTTTAAAAAAAAGGTATAGAGGAAACATTTTTATAGAAAACCCAGAAAAGTAGGTCTCAGTGACCAGGAGAAAGACAAAGCATTTCAGCCTTTTTATTCTCATATAACAAATGACCATTCATTGCTTCATAATTGCAGCTGCATTGTCCAGCCCTGTCTACCGCTACCAGGTCATCTACACTCCATCCCGACCAGTTAGACTCAATAACCTCTTCTCCTATGAAAGCTGGTTCTCCTTTCATATGCTGGATACTCTGGGATTTTTCGGAACTCTGGATTACTCACTTGGAAAAACCACAAAAGCAGATCATGAGTTTCAGAAGCTGATAAGAAAATACTTCATTCACTTTGCAAAAGAAGGTAAGAACAATTATTTATTTATTATAGGTACTTATATAGCGCTGTCAATTTACGCAGTGCTTTACATATACAGTTGTGTTCAAAATAATAGCAGTCAGACATCACTAACCGGATCAGTCACTGTTTTTGGTAGAAATGATATTTCTACATGGCAAATAATTTACTAGCAGGTGTAGTAGAGTAATAGAAATCCAACAGACCCAACAGTCATGACATGCATGCTGCTGATTCTGTGTCATTGAATCACTAATTGAAAGGGGCATGTTCAAAATAATAGCAGTGTGGAGTTCTATTAGTGAGGTCATTCATTCTTTAAAAAACAGGTGGCAATTATTGCCCTTATTTAAGAAAGGAAGGCAGCAAATGTTGTACATGCTGGTTACAGTGCATTTCTCTCTGAAATTCTGAGGAAAATGGGTTGTTCCAGACATTGTTCAGAAGAACAGCGTACTTTGATTAAAAAGTTGATTGGAGAGGGGAAAACATATAAAGAAGTGTAGAAAATGATAGGCTGCTCAGCTAAAATGATCGCAAATGCTTTAAAATGGCAACCAAAACCTGAAAGATGTGGAAAAAAGCAAAAAACTACCATTCAAATGGATAGAAGAATAGCCAAAATGGCAAGGACTCAGCCAACAATCAGCTCCAGGAAGATGAAAGAAGGTGTAAAGTTCCCTGTGAGGACTGTTACAATTAGAAGACGCCTATGTGAAGCCAAGCTATCTGCAAGAAGCCCCCGCAAAGTCCCACTGTTGAAAAAAAGACGTGCTGAAGAGGTTACAATTTGCCAAAGAGCACATTGACTGGCCTAAAGAGAAATGGCGCAACATTTTGTGGACTGATGAAAGTAAGATTGTTCTTTTTGGGTCTAGTGGCCGGAGACAGTTTGTCAGACGACCCCCAAACACTGAATTCAAGCCACAGTACACTGTGAAGACAGTGAAGCATGGTGGTGCAAGCATCATGATATGGGGATGTTTCTCATACTACAGTGTTGGGCCTATTTATCGCATACCAGGGATCATGGATCAGTTTGAATACATCAGAATACTTGAAGAGGTCATGCTGCCTTATGCTGAAGAGGAAATGCCCTTGAAATTGGTGTTCCAACAAGATAACGACCCCAAACACACCAGTAAACGTGCAACATCTTGGTTCCAGACCAACAAGATTGACGTTATGGAGTGGCCAGCCCAATCCCCGGATCTTAATCCAATAGAAAACTTGTGAGGTGACATCAAAAATGTAGTTTCTGAGGCAAAACCAAGAAATAGAGAAGAACTGTGGAATGTAGTCCAATCATCCTGGGCTGGAATACCTGATCACAGGGGCCAGAAGTTGGGTGACTCCATGCAACACAGATGTACAGCAGTTCTCAGAAACAGTGCGACTACAACCAAATATTCATTAAGTGATTCAAAGGAAAGCAAAATCTTCAAACATTTTTCAGTTTATATAGTGAATGTTTGAGTTTGTAAAGAAGAATACAAACACTGCTATTTTTTTGAACAGTCACTTTTCTTCAATTTTTTTAAGAGGAACAACACAAATTTGATATATTTTTCTTCATGTTTTGATTTGGAATAGAATGTGTAGTGTTCCCAATGCATTTGTGTGTATGGAAATAAAAGCTATTCAAAGAATTTTCAGCTTTATTCACTTTTTTCAACACACTGCTATTATTTTGAACACAACTGTATATATTGTACATTCACATCAGTCCCTAACCCTCAAGGGGTGTACAATCTAAGGTCCCTAACGTACATTCATACATACATATACTAGGGCCAATTTAGACAGGAGCCAATTCACCTACCAGCATGTCTTTGGAGTGTGGGAGGAAACTGGAGTACCCAGAGGAAACCCACGCAGGCACAGGGAGAACATGCAAACTCCAGGAAGGTGGTGCCATGGTTGGGATGCAAACCAACGGCTGTAGTACTGCCAGGCAGAAGTGCTAACCATTTAGCCACTGTGCTGCCCGATTGTCAAGGATGTTGTCCCTCAGCAACTAGAAGCCAGCAAAAGAGTACAAGCATCCAACTGCAGTGGTGTAGAGATACTGAAACATGATGGCTACCTTTGCTGAAAATGGTTACCTGTATTTCTCTGATTTCTAAACTTTTAGCTACCAGCAATGGAAAAACATTGCAACAGTGTCCTTGAAGTTGACACTCCTAATCTTCAGGATTGTTCTAGATCAGCCTCTTAGAAAATTCTAAAGCCAAAATGATTAGTAGGACAGCCAAGAAACTATCAATTTTCAAAAGGAAATACAGCCTACACATTTTCATTATTATTGTTATTATTCAGGATTTATACAGTGCCACCAGTTTGCACAGTGCTTTACAAAATGTGGGCAAACAGTACAGTTACAATGCAATTCAATACCTGAGGAATCAGAGGGCCCTGCGTGTTAGAACTTACATTTGAGAATAGAGATTTGCTGCATTTGGCTTTTCACAAGCTGTTGCTCTTGAAAATGGGTACGACTTTAGATTCTGTTTTTCCCAATGATGTCACACTGGAATAACACTTTTGGCAGATTAAAGAAGGAAGGGCTAAAGAATTCAAGAATGTTTTTGAAAAGTGGGATTAAAAAGGAACCTGATGGGGTAGAATCATGGAAGCTATGGTAGCTGAATTTTTTGCATAATGTTTATTAGCGTTTTCAGATTAAACTCACAATAAAAGTAAAGAAAAATCCAATAGGGTGCATCAACTTATTGCCATTAAATAGTCAATAGAAAATACACAAATAAAAGAATCACACACCTATGGCAGTTGGCCTGAAGGTGTTCTGAAGAAAACCCTCTCCATGTATGAGCAGAAGATGAAATGCTTTGTAGTAAAATTAGAAGGGCAGATATGTAGAAGGTAAAAGGGGATAGGGAAGGGTAGGGGAGGGGAAGAATATGCAGTTCAGTGTTGGGCACTAATTCACAAAAAGGGGAACTGGAGAAAGTACAGAGAAGGGCAACCAAACTGATAAGAGGCATGGAGGAGATCAACTATGAGGAAAGATTAGAGGAACTGAATGTATTCTCTCTTGAGAAGAGGAGATTAAGGGGGGGATATGATCTCCATGTATAATACATAAGGGGGGATGTGATCTCCATGTATAATACATAAGGGGGGATATGATCTCCATGTATAATACATAAAGGGGGATATGATCTCCATGTATAATACATAAGGGGGATATGATCTCCATGTATAATACATAAGGGGGGATGTGATCTCCATGTATAATACATAAGGGGGGATGTGATCTCCATGTATAATACATAAGAGGGGATATGATCTCCATGTATAACACATAAGGGGGGATATGATCACCATGTATAATACATAAGGGGGGATGTGATCTCCATGTATAATACATAAGGGGGGATGTGATCACCATGTATAATACATAAGGGGGATGTGATCACCATGTATAATACATAAGGGGGGATGTGATCTCCATGGATAATACATAAGGGGGGATGTGATCTCCATGTACAATACATAAGGGGGGATGTGATCTCCGTGTATAATACATAAGGGGGGGATGTGATCTCCGTGTATAATAAATAAGGGGGGATGTGATCTCCGTGTATAATACATAAGGGGGGATATGATCACCGTGTATAATACATAAGGGGGGATATGATCACCATGTATAATACATAAGGGGGGGATATGATCACCATGTATAATACATAAGGGGGGGTATGATCACCGTGTATAATACATAAGGGGGATATGATCTCCGTGTATAATACATAAGGGGGGGATATGATCACCATGTATAATACATAAGGGGGGATATGATCACAGTGTATAATACATAAGGGGGGTATGATCTCCATGTATAATACATAAGGGGGGATATGATCTCCATGTATAATACATAAGGGGGGATATGATCTCCATGTATAATACATAAGGGGGATATGATCACCATGTATAATACATAAGGGGGGATATGATCTCCATGTATAATACATAAGGAGGGATATGATCTCCATGTATAATACATAAGGGGGGGATATGATCTCCATGTATAATACATAAGGAGGAATATGATCTCCATGTATAATACATAAGGGGGGATATGATCACCATGTATAATACATAAGGGGGGATATGATCTCCATGTATAATACATAAGGGGGGATATGATCACCTTGTATAATACATAAGGGGGAATATGATCTCCATGTATAATACATAAGGGGGGATATGATCTCCATGTATAATACATAAGGGGGGATATGATCTCCATGTATAATACATAAGGGGGGATATGATCTCCATGTATAATACATAAGGGGGGATATGATCTCCATGTATAATACATAAGGGGGGATATGATCTCCATGTATAATATATAAGGAGGGATATGATCTCCATGTATAATACATAAGGGGGGATATGATCTCCATGTATAATACATAAGGGGGAATATGATCTCCACGTATAATACATAAGGGGGGATATGATCTCCATGTATAATACATAAGGGGGGATATGATCTCCATGTATAATACATAAGGGGGGATATGATCTCCATGTATAATACATAAGGGGGTATGATCTCCATGTATAATACATAAGGGGGGATATGATCTCCATGTATAAGACATAAGGGGGGATATGATCTCCATGTATAATACATAAGGGGGGATATGATCTCCATGTATAATACATAAGGGGGTATGATCTCCATGTATAATACATAAGGGGGGATATGATCTCCATGTATAATACATAAGGGGGGATATGATCTCCATGTATAATACATAAGGGGGGGATATGATCTCCATGTATAATACATAAGGGGGGGATATGATCTCCATGTATAATACATAAGGGGGGATATGATCTCCATGTATAATACATAAGGGGGGATATGATCTCCATGTATAATACATAAGGGGGGGATATGATCTCCATGTATAATACATAAGGGGGGGGATATGATCTCCATGTATAATACATAAGGGGGATATGATCACCATGTATAATACATAAGGGGGGATATGATCTCCATGTATAATACATAAGGGGGGGATATGATCTCCATGTATAATACATAAGGGGGGATATGATCTCCATGTATAATACATCAGTAGTTCATATAGTGAACTCTGTGTAGAGTTATTCACCCTGAGGTCATCACAGAGGACAAGGGGGCATTCTTTACATCTGGAGGAAAAGAAATTTAATCTCCAAACACGGAAAGGTTTCTTCACAGTGAGAGCTGTGAAAATGTGGAATAGACTTCCTCAAGAGTTGGTTCTGGCCAGCTCAGTGGATTGCTTTAAAAAAGGCCTGGATTGTTTCTTAGATACACAGAATATAACTGGATACTAACATTTATGGGTAAAGTTGATCCAGGGAATATCCGATTGAATCTCGGGGGATTAGGAAGGAATGGTTTTCCCTGCAGGAGCAAATTGGATCACTCTTTGCTGGGTTTTTTTGCCTTCGTCTGGATCAAACTGTGGGTGTAAGATTATAACTTTTTTTTACATTTTATTTTAATGGTTAAACTGGATGGTCTTCTGTCTTTTTTCAGCCAGACTAACTATGTAACTATGAAGTGGAAGGAAATTGGAGGTAGGTTGGGAGGAAGGAGTCACCTACGCCAGGTTATGTTTCAAGCATAGATATTGGAAAATTAAGACAGAATAGGTTGGAGAATGAAGGATGATTTAAATATTGTCTAAGATGCCTAAGTTTTCAAGAAATGATCAAGAGGGTTGTCATCTTCTGTCACGAGGTGGTCCACATGTATTGTCTCACCCATTTCCAGCGCCCGTTCAGCTATGTGCCGACTTGTTGTTAAAGTTTTATGCTTCATTTCCCCAGACAAAATAAGGCAAAATGGGGTGCTAGGCAACATTTTATGGATTTTGACGTCCCTCTGGAACCTTCCTTTTTTTTGCTTCATAATCACCAAATCCCAGCCAAAATATATAGAAAATGGATTCTGAGGCATCTCTTGAATGCAGTCAAGGCCTCTATTCCTGCTGGATAGAAGCCCCTGCCTCAATCCATCTATGGCTAAAAGGTCAGCTATTTTTCATATGACCTTTTATTGCCTCCAGTTCATGTACTAAGAGAGCAAGCACATCTTTGTGGGACAGGAATAAATTAGGCTACTTCCAAACCCAGCCTTTATGACTTATTTTGCACTCCTCTTCCCACCCTTTTTTGGTGGGGGAGGGGGGGGCTATGTGATTCCTTCCCCTTCTTTTTACTAGGATTGCCCATTTTACCTCCACAACCTTTCCCTGACTCATATTTGCATTATCCTACTCATACCTACATTTGAACACTCTTCCAGTTCTATTCCCCAGTCTGACCCTACATCCCCTGACCTCCCCCAACCCCCCACCCCCCACAATTTATGGAAAAATAAGCAATACAGTTGGAGTGAGCATCTATACTTAGGATTAAAGTTGAACCTTGATCCCTAGAGTCTTAGTTTCATCATATCTACTTGTTATCTGATATGCATTTCCATGTATTGGATTATTTCTCATGTCATTACTCTTGTGGGACCCTAGGTAGGCTGCTAGGAAAACCCGATTTTTTTTTGTTTCATTGTAGTGAATGGACCAGTGATTGTTTGTTCTGCTCTGTCCAGATGGTGGCTAGGAGGGCTTATAAATAGTCTGGATCCATGGAGCAGGGGTCCTTCCAAGATGAGATCCAAGCTTCAGGGCAGTTATTGCCGCTGAGGCAACCTATGGGCTGTGTGCTGATCGGCAAGGTGTCAAGGTAGCAGAGCTGAGACCTGGGAGCGATCTGAAGCTAGCTTAAAGTGTTACTAAGCCCAGGACCTTTCATTCACTATATCTGGTCTCCCACAGTACAGAGAACATGGAAATGCAATTATTTTAGTAAATATAAACTGCTGAATATCTTTTCTCATCAGCAGAGCAGTCTTGTGACATCTATCAGTGTTCAGTAAAGCACTGATTAAAGCTTGTAGGAGGATCTTTCTTTCTGCTCTAGGAGGATGCAGAACCACTGACCTCTGCCTGGACAGTGCCGAAATCTCATGAAATCTCGCAAGGAAAAAAACAAAATAAACAAAAAACACCTCTCTAGCAATACACACCAAACTGAGCATGTGCAGAGTATCTCCACACGATATGTCTTATCAGGAGATAAAACTGGAAGAAGGGGAGGTTCAGAAAAGTCAGGATCAAACAGCATTTTTACACAAAGTAGAGGATTAACCTCTTAGGTTCCACAGTGAGTAAATCAAACATGCTGTACCGCATACGTACCGACTGATTTTACTGTTGTGGGTTTAGTAACACTAACTTCACTTACTAAAATCAGTTTGGAAAAGAATCACCTGACTCACTGGGAGGTGTTTGGAGGAACCTGGCACCGGTCTTGGGGTCTTGCGAGTAGTGTCCTTGAACTGATTCCATGTGACTGCGTGCTCTTTGGGGATGTAAGTGCCAGAGGTTGCTTAAACGGAGAAGGCTCTCATAGGGTCTCGGATACTGGCTTTTCCCCTGTCCTCAGCAAGATTCTAATCCGGGAGCTTAGAGAATAGCGCCCTCCTATACTGTGTTCTTAAGGTTGCACTGGATACCAATAGCTGTGCTATTGTGCAGGGTAATCAGGTGCCAAGAAACTGGCCTCATGGTCCTCAGATGTGTAGCCTACGACTGTCCTATATCAATAGTGCTCAAGGAGAAGATTGTCCTCTTCTAGCTAACTGCTAGTCATTTTGGAGTATCCCATGCTCTAACCCCCTATCTCATTACAAAGTTCTTCAAACAATATATCACAACCTACTTCCTTTTTTGCTCCCAGGACAGGAGGACAATAGAGCCCCAATCACACTTTCCCAATATTTCCAATGGACAAAGACAGCACCCAATAGAGAAAAAAAAACAACACTAACCTGTCCCTACTCTGGTTAAAATATTAAAACCTGTTTTGGCATCAAAATTTACATTATTCTCTATTGCCACACCTCCAACCTGTTGTACTAATCATCTCTGATGAATTTGGGATCTACTATACCTTTGGCTTAACACTGAGGCACTGGCTAGGGTGATAGTTCTGTACCCACAAAAACACTCAAATCTGAATCTGACCTCTGAGAGGGAAAAAAAACCCCAAAAAACAAAAACCTGATATCCATGCTAAATTTTGTCCTACTATGACCACAAACTGTGCATTTGAACCCTCAAATGCTTTCAGTGTACTTTAGGATGCAGAAATGGATCATACAGAAAAAAACATGATAACTGCCTACCTAAACCCTTTATTTCTGCGGGTATTGTCCTTAACTCCAAAATGTTGAAAGATATGCAGTAGCTCTCAGGAGATTGAGGACTTGTGTCTTGAGGAGGGTACTGATGAGCTTTCATATATTCTAATTTTTTTTTATAGGACGAATGCCAGTTGAATGGCCAGAGTACCCCTATAGGACAGCGATATTGTCCACGTCACTGTCTGTGGTGAAGAACTATCGCTCAGCTCAGTGTGCACTCTGGGAGAAGTACAACATGTTTCCGTATGCCTGGATAAACTGAGGAATACTTCTTTCCAGGAAACCTGTTGTAAGAATATAGAGGTCGTCTCCTGAAGCTGCAAGTTCAACCTCTGACATCCATTCCAAGAATTCAACGCTTTGGTGACTGACCTGAAACAAACATGCAGATCAGGTGTTTTGCCTTGCAATCTTGTCTCAGGTCAGTAACAAAGAAAGGAATAAAGCCAAAAGACAACTAAGAAACTAGAATTTTTCTTATAAAATAAAATTTGCTGCACTAAAATAAATCACTAAGCAATATATACTAGAATAAACTTTAACAAACACTGCCGCGCAATACTCATGTTATGCACTGCGGAAGTTTTTAACACTGTCCATAGCACATACAGTTTTGTTCAAAATAGTGAAAAAAGTGAATAAAGCTCAAAATCCTTCTAATAGCTTTTATTTCCATACTCACAAATGCATTGGGAACACGACACATTCTATTCCAAATCAAACATGAAGAAAAATATATCAAATTTGGGTTATTCTTCTAAAAAAATTGAAGAAAAGTGAATATTAGACTGTTCAAAAAAATAGCCGTGTTTGTATTCTTCTTTACAAACTCAAACATTCACTATATAAACTGAAAAATGTTTGAAGATTTTGCTTTCCTTTGAATCACTTAATGAATATTTGGTTGTAGTCGCACTGTTTCTGAGAACTGCTGTACATCTGTGTTGCATGGAGTCAACCAACTTCTGGCCCCTGTGATCAGGTATTCCAGCCCAGGATGATTGGACTACATTCCACAGTTCTTCTCTATTTCTTGGTTTTGCCTCAGAAACTGCATTTTTGATGTCACCCCACAAGTTTTCTATTGGATTAAGATCCTGGGATTGGGCTGGCCACTCCATAACGTCAATCTTGTTGGTCTGGAACCAAAATGTTGCACGTTTACTGGTGTGTTTGGGGTCGTTGTCTTGTTGGAACACCCATTTCAAGGGCATTTCCTCTTCAGCATAAGGCAGCATGACCTCTTCAAGTATTCTGATGTATTCAAACTGATCCATGATCCCTGGTATGCGATAAATAGGCCCAACACCGTAGTATGAGAAACATCCCCATATCATGATGCTTGCACCACCATGCTTCACTATCTTCACAGTGTACTGTGGCTTGAATTCAGTGTTTGGGGGTCGTCTGACAAACTGTCTCCGGCCACTAGACCCAAAAAGAACAATCTTACTTTCATCAGTCCACAAAATGTTGCGCCATTTCTCTTTAGGCCAGTCAATGTGCTCTTTGGCAAATTGTAACCTCTTCAGCACGTCTTTTTTTCAACAGTGGGACTTTGCGGGGGCTTCTTGCAGATAGCTTGGCTTCACATAGGCATCTTCTAATTGTAACAGTCCTCACAGGGAACTTTACACCTTCTTTCATCTTCCTGGAGCTGATTGTTGGCTGAGTCCTTGCCATTTTGGCTATTCTTCTATCCATTCGAATGGTAGTTTTTCGTTTTCTTCCACATCTTTCAGGTTTTGGTTGCCATTTTAAAGCATTTGCCATCATTTTAGCTGAGCAGCCTATCATTTTCTGCACTTCTTTATATGTTTTCCCCTCTCCAATCAACTTTTTAATCAAGGTACGCTGTTCTGAACAATGTCTGGAACAACCCATTTTCCTCAGAATTTCAGAGAGAAATGCACTGTAACCAGCATGTACAACATTTGCTGCCTTCCTTCCTTAAATAAGGGCAATAATTGCCACCTGTTTTTCAAAGAATGAATGACCTCACTAATAGAACTCCACACTGCTATTATTTTGAACATGCCCCTTTCAATTAGTGATTCAATTACACAGAATCAGCAGCATGCATGTCATGACTGTTGGGTCTGTTGGATTTCTATTACTCTACTACACCTGCAAGTAAATTATTTGCCATGTAGAAGTATCATTTCTACCAAAAACAGTGATTGATCCGGTTAGTGATGTCTGACTGCTAATATTTTGAACACAACTGTATGTACAAATCCTCCTTATAAAGTGCATATAACAACCATCTTTCACTCTCTTATATCAAGAGGTCAGAGAGACACTTTGCTCAATATGATTTTCCTTTCACTTGGAAGGTCTTTAAGCACTTACTTGGGATCACTCACTAGAGAAGGGGACCTTTTCTATCCTGTAGAGCAGGGGTCTCCAAACGTTTCAAACAAAAAGGGCCAGTATACTGTCCTTCAGACTTCAGAAGGGCCGGATTAGGGCCAGTGAGGATAGAAAATGTCTTGGCCCCAGCATCAGTGAGAATAAACATAGCCTCAGGCTTGATGGCCAGTAGTAGTGTCCCATCATTGGTATTAGTGAAAAGAATAGTGCACTATCATTGGTTTCAATGGAAGAAGAGCTGCTCCACTGTTGGTCTCAGTGAGAGGAATAGTGCCCCAAATGCAAATAGCACACTTGAAATGAACTCTGGACCTTTTATCTGCTCATTGTAATTGGGATAATGAGGGAATAACACACCTGGCCATGGAACAGCTGAGAAGCCAATTGTCCCATTACTTTTGGTCCCTTAACAAGTGGGAGGCACATATGCAAACTGTTGTAATTCCTACATCGTTCACCTGATTTGGATGTAAATACCCTCAAATTAAAGCTGACAGTCTGCCGTTAAAGCACATCTTGTTCCTTTCATTTAAAATCCATTGTGGTGGTGTATAGAGCCAAAAATTTTAGAATTGTGTCCATGTCCCAATATTTATGGACCTGACTATGTTCAGCAGTGCAAGACAAATAAATTCTTTAAAAATCATACAATGTGATTTCCTGAATTTTTTTTTTAATTCTGTCTCACAGAGTGGGAATGCACCTACAATGTGAATTTCGGACCCCTCCATGATTTCTAAGTGGGAGAACTTGCAAAATCGCAGGGTGTTCAAATACTTCTGTTCCTCACTGATATATATATATATATATATATATATGGAATGTCTGATTGCCTTAGGGCAGTGGTCTCCAAACTGCGGCCTGGGGGCCAGATGTGGGCCTTTGCTTTCTTTTATCCTGCCCTTTGGGCACAATTTAATCCACTGATACCAACAATGGAGCATAATTTCACCCACTAACACCAATGAAGTGGTATAGTTCCTCCCAATGAAGGGGTACAATTCCTCTCAATAACACCCAACGATGGGGACTATTCCTCCCCATGATGCCAACAATACCAATGATGGGGTGCAATTCCTCCCAATGACCCCAAAAATGGGGTCCAATTTCTCCCACTGATACAAAATATGGAGCGTTGTCTATTTCCACTGATGTCAGGACCTTTTCTACTCCCAACAGCCATATTCCGGCCCCCTAATATCTGAAGGACAGTAAGCTGGCCCTTTGTTTAGAAAGTTTGGAGACCCCTGCCTTAGGGATACGAAAAGAATTTTCTTTTCCCCTGGTGGAGCAAATTGGACAATTCTTTAAAGGTTGTTAAAACGTTTGTCACTAAAACAAGTGTCCCCATTGGAAGATTTCCCTTTTTCTGCCATTTTAGCAACATGGGAAAATGAAGACATTTGCAAGGCCCTGCCATGATATCCACTAACTCTACTGTCGGCAGGACAATAATTAGCAGATTGACACAGTAGACAGAGCCATAGTTCCTGCCACCTGAGGGTTATTGGAGGCGGGAGTAGTCACATAGGACACAGTTTACCAGGTGTGACACCATAACCTACCTGCAAGTCAAGGCAGACATTGCAATATGATAGCATCTCATTATCTTGGAAAACAAGCCACTACATGACCAATATAAACACAAAAGCTCACATTTGATATGTACAATTACATAGCTGATAACAGCCAAGTAAATATGTTTTGGGTCAGACCTGATCTACAACATGAAACCTTTTCGTAACAAAACTTTCCTTGATTATTGCACAAGCAAGGATTTCATGTAATAACAGTGGTGTCACTGGGGTTGGTGTCACCTGGTGCGGTGAAATATGAAGTCACCCCCCCCCCCAGATATTTATTTCCGGTTTTCTGAAAGTGCGCCAAAGATGCAGCACAAGGGACTTTTGGTGTGCTCTCAGAAAATGCAGAAAAAAAATGTGCAACCTAATAGAAATCTATAAGACTGCAGCTATAACTTTGGGTAAAATGCAGGAAATCCCCTTTACATTACACCGCCCCCCCGCACCTCTGACCCCTTTACATTACACCGCCCCCACACTTCTGACCCCTTTACATTACACCGCCCCCCCCGCACCTCTGACCCCTTTACATTACACCGCCCCCCCGCACCTCTGACCCTTCTACATTACACCGCCCCCCCCGCACCTCTGACCCCTTTACATTACACCGCCCCCCACACTTCTGACCCCTTTACATTACACCGCCCCCCCGCACCTCTGACCCCTTTACATTACACCGACCCCACACATCTGACCCCTTTACATTACACCGCCCCCCCCGCACCTCTGACCCCTTTACATTACACCGACCCCACACATCTGACCCCTTTACATTACACTGCCCCCCCCCCGCACCTCTGACCCCTTTACATTACACCGACCCCACACATCTGACCCCTTTACATTACACCGCCCCCCCCCCGCACCTCTGACCCCTTTACATTACACCGACCCCACACTTCTGACCCCTTTACATTACACGGCCCCCCTGCACCTCTGACCCCTTTACATTACACCGCCCCCCACACTTCTGACCCCTTTACATTACACGGCCCCCCCGCACCTCTGACCCCTTTACATTACACCGCCCCCCACACTTCTGACCCCTTTACATTACACCGCCCCCCCGCACCTCTGACCCCTTTACATTACACCGCCCCCCACACTTCTGACCCCTTTACATTACACCGCCCCCCCGCACCTCTGACCCCTTTACATTATACCGCCCCCCACACTTCTGACTCCTTTACATTACACTGCCCCCCCCCCCGCACCTCTGACCCCTTTACATTACACCGCCCCCCCCCACACCTCTGACCCCTTTACATTACACCCCCCCGCACCTCTGACCCCTTTACATTACACCGCCCCCTTACTATGGGACAAATAAAGAAGAAGGGTGCACCCCTTACCATGGGAAAAAGAAGGTTTCACCCCTTACTATGAGACAAATGAAGAAGGTGTCACCCCTTACTATGAGACAAATGAAGAAGGTGTCACCCCTTACTGAGACAGAGAAGGGGGTCATCCCTTACTATGAGACAAATGAAGAAGGTGTCACCCCTTACTATGAGACAGAGAAGGGGATTCACCCCTTACTATGAGACAAATGAAGAAGGTGTCACCCCTTACTATGAGACAGAGAAGGGGATTCACCCCTTACTATGAGACAAATGAAGAAGGTGTCACCCCTTACTATGAGACAAATGAAGAAGGTGTCACCCCTTACTATGAGACAAATGAAGAAGAATATAGAATATAAAGATAGAATAAGACTGTCTTGAGAACGCCCTGTGGATGGGGCGAAACGCGTTGACGCACTTCCGGCCCGCTGTCATTCTGGTAACGTCACTTCCGGTGTTTGGAACGCATGCCGGCTTATGCGGTTCAAGCGGCCATCTTGGAGGTGGAAGGCTGTTCATCCTCTGCAGTGACTATATAAGCGTGAGATCCCTATATCTACATTCTGGAAATTGGTTATCTTGAAGCCGTTGAGGCTATTAAACAAGGCTTTTAATTCTATTTAAACATGTGATTGGCCTTATTCTATCTTTATATTCTATATGGAGTGGCAGTATTACACTATGTAGTTTTTTTCTCTGCACACAATTGAGGAATCCATGGAGGAATAGAGTGGAGACGAGTGCTATACCATAGCAGGGTGAAGGAGATTTGAGTTCCTCCTGAGGGGCTATAGGATCCCTTATATCCTATAAGGCTCACTACTCACCTCCATCTGGTGAGTGCAGTCAACATTCATTTCTCACGTGGTGGATAGGTGGAAGCACATTTGGAAGATTTTTGATTTTTTTATTGGTTTTGATGGGAATAAGGACTTATATATATATATATGTATTTTTTCAAGGACACTTATTATAAATTTAGTGTTTGTTTATTTGTGTTTTAATTTTAGATTTTGCGCTGTTTTTGTGTTGTTTATTATTGGTGTTTTTTACTGGTGCACAGCTGCATATTCATATAGTTTTTTCTTTCTTTTTTTGGCGCTGGGATATATACTTTTTAGTTTGATAGTTTTGATCAAATCGCACATTGCTGGGATAATAAAATCAGTGTGTATATCCACCATTACCCTCCATGCATTTGTACGGTTTGGCCTGTCAGTGCGACATCTCGAGGTCGTCCAGAGATACATCCAGTCCCTCTGTCAGCATCCTGCCATGACAGGCTGAAATACGCGGCTGGACGCTGTACTGAGCGGCACTCACATTTAGCCCTGTATGCGCTGAGAGACAAATGCTCTGAATGCAGGAATTCTGCATTTGCAACAAACCTACCTGAACCAGGGGATGTTGCGCATACAATTGTATTTGTTTTCGGAGTCTGCAGCTGCCAAGGCAAACAGCTCCTGTTTTGCTCTCTGTTTGGAGAATGCATTGTGCCACGTGCGTGCGTCCTTGATTACATGTGCGATAAATATGTGCTAGAACAATTATATTCATTATCATATAAAGTGGCCTAGTTGTTAATAATTTGCTTGCGTGTATGCAAAGTAATGTGGACGTGTAACACTTCTTAGCTCTATTATCTCTCATAGAAGATCCCTGTACTCCCTCCCCCCTGACAATACCTTTATTTGATTTTTCTCTCCGGAAGTACAGAGCCATCTTTATTCAGGTATCATCCATGGGTGACCATCCACTTCTTGCACGGAGATGCTGGCACAGAACTGACACAATCATGTAAATACTAATGCCTGGGCCGTTTATGTTCACAAATGTCAGACACAGATCAGCCCCTGCTGCAGCATGCTGGGTTGTCATCTGCTACATAATGCTGCAGTCTGATCATTTGTAAGCCCAACTCTGGGTGCAACAAAGACACATACCCTTGAAGTAGAGAAATACACAGCAGCATGGCCTTGCTGGCAGGAGAGAGACCTGTGTTTACACATAGATCTCTCCCGTCACTTCTACACGGCGATCGCTGTGTGCCGGCGGTGAATCTCCGGCTGGGACCCGGTGATTGACATCCGTAGCTGCCAATGGCGGAGCACGCGTGCCCCTTACGCGGCAATGCAAATCATGTATATATACAGTGAGAATCGAAAGTTTGGGCACCCCAGCTAAAAATTTGTATTAATGTGCATAAAGAAGCCAAGGAAAGATGGAAAAATCTCCAAAAGGCATCAAATTACAGATTAGACATTCTTATAATATGTCAACAAAAGTTAGATTTTATTTCCATCATTTACACTTTCAAAATAACAGAAAACAAAAAAATGGCGTCTGCAAAAGTTTGGGCACCCTGCAGAATTTATAGCATGCACTGCCCCCTTTGCCAAGCTGAGACCTGCCAGTGTCATGGATTGTTCTCAATCATCGTCTGGGAAGACCAGGTGATGTCAATCTCACAGGTTTTAAATGCCCAGACTTGTTTGACCTTGCCCCAACAATCAGCACCATGGGTTCTTCTAAGCAGTTGTCTAGAAAACTGAAACTGAAAATAGTTGACGCTCACAAAGCTGGAGAAGGCTATAAGAAGATAGCAAAGCGTTTTCAGATGTCAAAATCCTCTGTTTGGAATGTAATTAAGAAATGGCAGTCATCAGGAACAGTGGAAGTTAAAGCAAGATCTGGAAGACCAAGAAAAATATCAGACAGAACAGCTCGCAGGATTGTGAGAAAAACAATTCAAAACCCACATTTGACTGCACGATCCCTCCAGAACGATCTGGCAGACACTGGAGTTGTGGTACACTATTCCACTATAAAGAGATACTTGTACAAATATGGTCTTCATGGAAGAGTCATCAGAAGAAAACCTCTTCTACATCCTCACCACAAAAATCATCGTTTGAACTTTGCAAATGAACATATAGACAAGCCTGATGCATTTTGGAAACAAATTCTGTGGACCGATGAGGTTAAAATTGAACTTTTTGGCCGGAATGAGCAAAGGTACGTTTGGAGAAGAAGGGGCACAGAATTTAATGAAAAGAACCTCTGTCCAACTGTTAAGCATGGGGTTGGATCAATCATGCTTTGGGGTTGTGTTGCAGCCAGTGGCACAGGGAACATCTCACGAGTAGAAGGAAAAATGGATTCAATAAAATTGCAGCAAATTTTGGATGGTAACTTGATGCCATCTGTGAAAAAGCTGAAGTTAAAGAGAGGATGGCTTCTACAAATGGAGAATGATCCTAAACATACCTCGAAATCCACGGGGGATTACATCAAGAGGCGTAAACTGAAGGTTTTGCCATGGCCTTCACAATCTCCTGACCTCAACATAATTGAAAATCTATGGATAGACCTTAAAAGAGCAGTGCGTGACAGACAGCCCAGAAATCTCAAAGAACTGGAAGACTTTTGTAAGGAAGAATGGGCAAAGATACCTCAAACAAGAATTGGAAGACTCTTGGCTGGCTACAAAAAGCGTTTACAAGCTGTGATATTTGCCAAAGGGGGCAGTACAAGATATTAACTCTGCAGGGTGCCCAAACTTTTGCAGACGCCATTTTTTTGTTTTCTGTTATTTTGAAAGTTTAAAAGATGGAAATAAAATCTAACTTTTGTTGACATATTATAAGAATGTCTAATCTGTAATTTGATGCCTTTTGGAGATTTTTCCATCTTTCCTTGGCTTCTTTATGCACATTAATACAAATTTTTAGCTGGGGTGCCCAAACTTTCCATCCCCACTGTACATGATTTTGCGCAGCCCTACTGCCCTGTGCCAGTAGTTCTACTATAGGGCGGCGAAAAAGCGGTTAATCCTTGCAGTGCATAGGGCCCCACTGCAAGGGTGTATTTTGACTAATTCCTGGAATTAGTCTTTAAACCTATTAAAGTGTTACTAAACCCACAACTGTAAAATCAGTCTGTATTTGCAGTAAAGCATGCTGGTTATACTCACTGTGGAACCTAAGGGGTTAATCCTCTGTATTGTGTAAAAAGGCTGACTTTGATCTTGACTTCTCTGCCCCTTCTCTTGTTCAAATGACCACCTGATACAGCTGTAGTCACATGCACATGCTCAGTTTAGTGTGTATTGCTAGAGCGGGTTTTTTTTTTTCTTGGGAGAGTGCATGTGATCAGCACAGGACCAATTAGCACTGTCAGGGGTTCTGCATCCTCCTAGAGCAGAAAGAAAACTCCTCCTACAAGTTTTAACCAGTGCTCTGCTGAAGTCACAAGACTGCTCTAACTGTTGATGAGAAAAGGTATTTAGCAGTTTATATTCACTAAAATAATTGCATTTCCATGTTGTGTGTACTGTGGGAGACCGGATATAGTGAATGCAGGGTCCTGGGAGACCAGATATAGTGAATGCAGTATCCGGGGAGACCAGATATAGTGAATGCAGGGTCCGGGGAGACCGGATATAGTGAATGCAGGGTCCGGGGAGACCGGATATAGTGAATGCAGGGTCCGGGGAGACCGGATATAGTGAATGCAGGGTCCGGGGAGACCGGATATAGTGAGTGCAGGGACGGGGGAGACCGGATACAGTGAATGCAGGGTCGGGGGAGACCGGATACAGTGAATGCAGGGACGGGGGAGACCGGATACAGTGAATGCAGGGACGGGGGAGACCGGATACAGTGAATGCAGGGACGGGGGAGACCGGATACAGTGAATGCAGGGTCCGGGGAGACCGGATACAGTGAATGCAGGGTCCGGGGAGACCGGATACAGTGAATGCAGGGTCCGGGGAGACCGGATACAGTGAATGCAGGGTCCGGGGAGACCGGATACAGTGAATGCAGGGTCCGGGGAGACCGGATACAGTGAATGCAGGGTCCGGGGAGACCGGATACAGTGAATGCAGGGTCCGGGGAGACCGGATACAGTGAATGCAGGGTCCGGGGAGACCGGATACAGTGAATGCAGGGTCCGGGGAGACCGGATACAGTGAATGCAGGGTCCGGGGAGACCGGATACAGTGAATGCAGGGTCCGGGGAGACCGGATACAGTGAATGCAGGGTCCGGGGAGACCGGATACAGTGAATGCAGGGTCCGGGGAGACCGGATACAGTGAATGCAGGGTTTACTAGCATTTTAACTTGCCTATTAAAGGATGCTTTCTGTCCTTATAAAAGAAATGATTTTGAGTGGCCAATCACAGCAAATGTCTGAGCAATATTTGCAGCAATAAGCCGTTTTTGGCCTTGTTAGGGGCACTAATGAGGCTTTCTATATGTTACATTCTCCTATTCTTTCCCGAAACTTTCCACTAACCATACACCGGTCCTGACTATGTAACGGGACACTAAAACTGCATAGCAATTTGTTATATCTAGAGAGTGTTGAGAACATTTCAAGGATGAACTCATACAGTTTAGATTAACATTATAAAAAAGTAACTTTTTTTATAAAAGATCCTCATCCATGGCATCCCTTTTTATAATTAAATACAAATTAGATTTTCAGATTAAATTTTAAGGCATTTCTTCAGAATAGGAGATGAGGAAATATGTGCATGGCTGCTATTCTTCTTGGACTCAACTATATTGATTTTGGCAGTCTGCAGGTGCCAAGGCAAACCAGTTCTGCTGTCCTGTCTGTGATGTAGTCGTAGGCAGAGGTGCACTGGGAACGGATCACACACTGGGGGAGATTTACTAAGGCTCTGTTCACACCAATGCAGTTTTTAATGCTTTTTGCAGAAGAGCACTACAGTCCATTTAACATTGTTTCCTATGGTTCAATGGAGAATCTGCTGTCTGCCCAGCAACAAACAAAAAAAATTCCACTTAAAAAAAAAAAAAAAAAAAAAGAAAGCAAGCTGAACAAAACACAATAAAAACGTGTAGAAAATCACAAAACTGCAAACAGCACTGGAGAAAGCATGAAACGCAAAATGCATATACAGTATGTGAACCAAGCCTAAACTGGAGTACTCAGAGTCAGGTGGAGCTGTGCATGGTAACCAATCAGCTTCTAACTTCAGCTTGTTCATCTAAGCCAGTGGTATCCAAACCACTGCCCAGGGGCTGGATGTGGCCCTTTGCTTGCTTTTATCTGGCCTCTGGCCTAGGAGTACTATTCCTCCCGCTGACACCAACGGTGGAACACGATTCCTCCCGCTGACACCAACGGTGGGACACGGTTCCTGCCGCTGACAACAACGGTGGGGCACGGTTCCTCCCGCTGACACCAACGGTGGGGCACGGTTCCTCCCGCTGACACCAACGGTGGGGCACGGTTCCTCCCGCTGACACCAACGGTGGGACACGGTTCCTCCCGCTGACACCAACGGTGGGACACGGTTCCTCCCGCTGACACCAACGGTGGGGCACGGTTCCTCCACTGACACCAATGGTGGGGCACGGTTCCTCCCGCTGACACCAATGGTGGGGCACTATTCGCATATGGCGTCGAGTGTGGAGGTGTTGGAGAGGTTTTTGCATTGAGTTTTGGAGCCATTCTGGAAATTTTTAATCATGTCCCTGTACAGTATTTATGTCTTTTATCTGTTCAAAACTCTTTTTAGAGTGCACTTTATAGGCATAAATACTGTACAGGGACATGATTAAAAATTTCCAGAATGGCTCCAAAACGCGATGCAAAAACTGCTCCAACACCTCCACACTCGACGCCACATGCCACCCACAGACTCCAGCATGCACGGGGCTGGCGCTATAAACCTCCCAGGTGCAATTCATCCTGGGGAAACTTGCTTCATATTGCGAAAAAAAAAAATCGTAAATGCCTTGAAAACCAATTAATCCATTCCGGAGGTTGGAAAAAAAAGTCAAAAAGTCTTATCTGTTCAAAACGCTTTATAGAGTGCACTTTAAAGACTTTTTTCTGACCTCCGGAACGGATTAATTGGTTTTCAATGCATTCCTATGGGAAACCACGATTTACGAATTTTTCGCATTATGAAACGTCCCAGAGAACACATTAAATTCATAAACCGAGGTACACCTGTATTGTGAAAATTCAGCCACAACATCCATGGTCAGTGTTTGGGATGCCTTCTCATACCCTTCATGATTTTCTATTGGACAGTAAAGCTGCCTTTAGGAAATACCGAGGGTGGGCCAAATATCTACTCTCACTGTCAGAGTTTGCATAATAAACCACCTAGTTTTGTGTTCGCCAGGACCCCCTAAAGAAAAAGGTGACACGGCAAGCTGAGGGCCACTGGACAAGGACTGATCACAAGGAGACTGAAGTTTTTTAAATGGAATTGGAACTAAAATGACAGCTACGGTTACATTTTAAAACATTTATCTGTCCACACTCTTTATCTTTTCTTCATTAAAACATGTAAAATTTGTCCTGCACTTGCTAAGCTTGCATTGCCATGTTGATTCAATTCTGCTCTTAGAAAACCTGTCATGAGAGAAACATTGGGCTGTCACTGCTGGCAAGCCAACCTACAAATGCTAGATTGTTTAGCTGGTCCTCTGGGTTCAATGATATGACCCATCTGCAAAGAGCAAGTACAGTTGTGTTCAAAATAATAGCAGTCAGACATCACTAACCTGATCAATCACTGTTTTTGGTAGAAATGATATTTCTACATGGCAAATAATTTACTAGCAGGTGTAGTAGAGTAATAGAAATCCAACAGACCCAACAGTCATGACATGCATGCTGCTGATTCTGTGTCATTGAATCACTAATTGAAAGGGGCATGTTCAAAATAATAGCAGTGTGGAGTTCTATTAGTGAGGTCATTCATTCTTTGAAAAACAGGTGGCAATTATTGCCCTTATTTAAGGAAGGAAGGCAGCAAATGTTGTACATGCTGGTTACAGTGCATTTCTCTCTGAAATTCTGAGGAAAATGGGTCGTTCCAGACATTGTTCAGAAGAACAGCGTACCTTGATTAAAAAGTTGATTGGAGAGGGGAAAACATATAAAGAAGTGCAGAAAATGATAGGCTGCTCAGCTAAAATGATGGCAAATGCTTTAAAATGGCAACCAAATCCTGAAAGACGTGGAAGAAAGCGAAAAACTACCATTCGAATGGATAGTAGAATAGCCAAGATGGCGCGGACTCAGCCAACAATCAGCTCTAGGAAGATGAAGGAAGGTGTAAAGTTCCCTGTGAGTATTGTTACAATTAGAAGACGCCTATGTGAAGCCAAGCTATCTGCAAGAAGCCCCCGCAAAGTCCCACTGTTGAAAAAAAGACGTGCTGAAGAGGTTACAATTTGCCAAAGAGCACATTGACTGGCCTAAAGAGAAATGGCGCAACATTTTGTGGACTGATGAAAGTAAAATTGTTCCTTTTGGGTCTAGTGGCTGGAGACAGTTTGTCAGACGATCCCCAAACACTGATTTCAAGCCACAGTACACTGTGAAGACAGTGAAGCATGGTGGTGCAAGCATCATGATATGGGGATGTTTCTCATACTACGGTGTTGGGCCTATATATCGCATACCAGGGATCATGGATCAGTTTGAATACATCAGAATACTTGAAGAGGTCATGCTGCCTTATGCTGAAGAGGAAATGCCCTTGAAATGGGTGTTCCAACAAGACAACGACCCCAAACACACCAGTAATTGTGCAACATCTTGGTTCCAGACCAACAAGATTGACGTTATGGAGTGGCCAGCCCAATCCCCGGATCTTAATCCAATAGAAAACTTGTGGGGTGACATCAAAAATGCAGTTTCTGAGGCAAAACCAAGAAATAGAGAAGAACTGTGGAATGTGGTCCAATCATCCTGGGCTGGAATACCTGATCACAGAGGCCAGAAGTTGGGTGACTCCATGCAACACAGATGTACAGCAGTTCTCAGAAACAGTGCGACTACAACCAAATATTCATTAAGTGATTCAAAGGAAAGCAAAATCTTCAAACACTTTTCAGTTTTTATAGTGAATGTTTGAGTTTGTAAAGAAGAATACAAACACTGCTATTTTTTTGAACAGTCTAATATTCACTTTTCTTCAATTTTTTTTTAGAGGAACAACACAAATTTGATATATTTTTCTTCATGTGTTGATTTGGAACAGAATGTGTCGTGTTCCCAATGCATTTGTGTGTATGGAAATAAAAGCTATTAGAAGGATTTTGAGCTTTATTCACTTTTTTCAACACACTGCTATTATTTTGAACACAACTGTAAATCCAATGATTCAATTTCACTTGCTGCATGCTTGTCTTGGGTTAGTGACTCAAAGTATTGAAATCAGAGGCAACCAGTTGCCGATTTTCTGAGAAACTCCCCAATGCCAACCAGTTTTCTCAGTACAGGTTCTCTTTAATGGCTTAGCAACATGAACCCTTATCAACAAAATACACACGTTATTGTGTGCACAAATGAGGCAACATCCACACAGGTTGATGAAATTATGATCACCTCTGCTCGGAAAATGACAGCTGTGCAATGCTGGGGCCCATACAAGGTCATAGCAGTTTGGCTTCACTAACCCTATGTTCACACCTAAGCGTTTTGCAGCAACGCAGTACAGTCCATTTAACATGATTTCCTATGGGACATTATTTATTACAGATACTTATATAATGCCGTCAATTTACACAGCACTTTACATATATATTGTACATTCACATCAGTCCCTAACCCTCAAGGGGCGTACAATCTAAGGGACACATTCACATCTCCGCATTTTCACCTGATGTGTTTTTTGGAAGGGGTCGGGGACTTTTTTGAATGCCAATAGTTGCGTTTTTGGTTCTATAGACTTCAATGGGAACGCTGCAAAAAAGCATGTAGTGGACTTTTGCTGCATTTTGTGTTTTAAATCTTCCTAGCAACAAAATAAAAGAAAAAAAAAAGGGAAATAAAAGCAAAAACACAGCAAAAACGCATAACGTAATGCAGTAACGGCTCAAACAAACCTGCATAGGTGTGAACCGAGCCTAAGCCTGACTGGATGTCCCCAGAGGCTGACATAGTCTGTAGGGAGTGTATCAGATTCAGTTGAGCCAGTTAAGAGAACACACCAAAGAGACCCTTTAATATGAAGAACTCTGTTCCCCTCTGGACCGGAAGACAGAAAAAGAGAAAGTAAAAAGAAAAAGAAAAAAAAAAAAAAAAGAGAAATAAAGAAAAAAAAAAAAGAAAGAAAAGAAAAAAAAGAAGGACATACAAAAGTCATTGTGCCTCAGTATTTTTATTTACTTGTATCTGGTAAACACTGTATGTGGCTTTCAAGGCAATTTACATCCCCTGCCTCACACATGACCGGCAATCGCAGGTCTGCCAAGAGACGTGAAAATAAATACTCATGCAACCAGCCTCTTTAATCGCTTCACCTGCCATGCCAGGGCCTGCATAGTCTCCGTGTCCCAATAAAGTCCAGATGAAAGGGATTAAAATCACATAAAAGAAATGCTGGGACACAAGGGGTTAATAAATCACATAATAGGATTTCACTCAATTGAGAGAGATGGGAGGCCTCATCCAGACAGTAACAGTCATTAGAGGTTCTGAATGAGGTTCTCAATACCCTCTCCTACGGCATTCACTCATCCTGTCCACTACGCACAATCATCATCTGTTACGTATACATCCTGTCTGCAGCAACATTATTGGGGGTCCTGCACAACACCCCCCTATGGATCAGCTCACACCAACACACATTAAAAGTACAATCTGTGGGCGTCCCTAGCAGGAAGGGGAAGCAGCAAATCCTCCGGAGAGGTTGGGAGCAGCTGATGGGAACAAGCGACAGCAGACAGTGTGTTACGGGGGAGAAATGATCCGGTGGTGTTTGAGGAATACTGAAGCGGTGGTCTCCAAAGAAGGGGTGTGATCACCACTCGCTGGAGAGAAGCAGGTCACTCTCTCCCCGTCTGACCCCTCGATTTCCCCAGCCCTTGTCTGCTGGGTAAATGGGTAAAATGCTACAGCAGTAGACTCCACATTCTTCCCTGATGAGTTAGTAGGAACTGTATCGATCCTGGGAAAGGAGGAAAAAATTCACATTTAGCATTTTAATTTGCATGCGGCAATACGCTTTTCAATTATAAAGGGTTTGGCAAAAAAATACCTACACAGGGTTTGTATTAAAAACAAAGGTTGTGAGTTCAGAAGGCGGCTGGTTTTTATTAAATTGTTAAAAATGATTGTGCTTTTATAACTCGTGTTATTTTAACCACTTCCCCTCTGGCCCATGTATATAAACGGCCGGACGGGAGCAGTGCAGGGCGGGATGCCGTTCATAAATGGAGCCCGCATTTAAAGCCTGTGTGCGCTCCCTGGGAGCGAGCAGCACCACGATCCGGACACAGTGGAACACCGATCGCTGTACGGGACTTCAGTGTGAGGTCCCAATCATGTGATCACTGATTGGCCAATCAGTGATCACATGAATAGTAGTAAGCAAGATGTCACTTCTGACATCATCGCTTACTACGTGTGAAATCTGTGAATGATCACAGAGATCACATGGTACAAGGCTATTCACAACAGCCTTGTACCATGTGATAAGCTGTGACCAATCACAGCTCACACAGTATTTCTCAATGGCTGCAAGGATGCAGCCAGAGAGAAGGAGAAATGATTGCTTTTACAGCCTTTATGGGTAAAAGCAATCAGTGTAAAAAATAATAAAAAGAAAAAAAATCTTCATCACCCCCCACAAGTAGTACAGTGTCACTATGGTGAAACTGTACTGCTGGAATGACAGTATGTTAAAAAAAAAAAGAAAAATATGTAAAAACATTTTTGAAAAATTATACTTTTTCGTTATAAACTAATTTGGGTTATTTTTTTTTTTTATAAAAAAATAGATCAATACATTTTGGCCAAGATTTATGAAGAAAGATTCTTTATTTGCAAACTTTTATAAGAAAAACACTTTTTTTGTTTTCAAAATTTTTGGACTTTCATTTATATAGTATAAAAAAAGTGAAAAATATTTTGGAAAAATTATAATTTTTGGTTATAAACTAATTTGGGTTATTTTTTTTTTACTAAAAAAATAGATGAATACATTTTGGCCAAGATTTATGAAGAAAGATTATTTATTTGCAATATTTTATAAGAAAAACACTTTTTTTTTCAAAATTTTGGGACTTTTTCATTTGTATAGCAAAAAAATAAAAATCCCAGTGGTGAATAAATACCATCAAAATAAAGTTTTATCTGTCTCAAAAAAATGCTAAAAAATTCATATGGGTACAGTGTTGCATGACTGCGCAATTGTCAAAGTATGATAGCGCTAAAAGCCTGGACAGGAAGGGGGTAAAAGTGTCCGGACTTGAAGTGGTTAATTTCCTTCTGTTTTTTTCCCAGCCTATTTTAAAATTAGTTTTTTTTGTCTTTTTTTTTTAAAAAAAAAGGATTTGGAAAATGTTGTGGTCTGGAATCTGTTGTTATATCCTCAGTATACATGACTTTGTACCTCTTTCATATTATAAATGATGTAACTTGTTGATACCAACGCCACACTCCGTTGGAGATTGTGGTTGTCTGATTATATGTGTACATGGATCCATACTTCAATTAATAAAAAACAAATCTGATTTAAAGAAAAAAAAAAAAAAAAAAAAAAAAAAAAAACTTTGTGATGTAGCCATGTGCAACCTTTCCAGGACAATGCCAACTTGCTTTTAAAGGTGCATGATCCTACGCTTTCTGCACTAATTAGCGGATCACTGAAATGGAACAAGCATGTGTCCTAGTGTGTAAAGGTATTATTCATTGACTAACCAAGGAGTAATTGAAGGAAGACCACAGCCCTGGAGCAATGTCCCATTAACTGCTTACCCTCCACCCTATAGCAGAAATAATGCTACAGGGCGGCAGGGGTGCGCAAAATCACGTGTATATATATGTGATTTTGCATTTCCGGGTAGGGGCCGCACGCACCCCACCCACGCTGCCATTTGCGGCCTCAGCGGTCAATCACCGGGTCCCTGCCAGTGATTACGCCAATAATGGGGCACCATTCCTCCCACCGACGCCAACAATGGGGTACCATTCCTCCCATCGCCGCCAACAATGGGGCACCATTCCTCCCACCGGCGCCAACAATGGGGCACCATTCCTCCCACCGACGCCAACAATGGGGCAATATTCCTCCCACCGACGCCAACAATGGGGCAATATTCCTCCCACCGACGCCAACAATGGGGCACTATTCCTCCCACCGACGCCAACAATGGGGCACTATTCCTCCCACCGACGCCAACAATGGGGCACTATTCCTCCCACCGACGCCAACAATGGTGTATTATTTTTGCCACCGACACCAATGATGGGGCACTATTCTTTCCCATTATACCATCAATGGGACAATATGCCATCCCCGCCCCCTTTAATTCCATTGATGGGGCACTCTTTATTCCCATTGACGCCAGGGCATTTTCTACTCACACTGGACACAGTCCGGACCCCTAAAGTCTGAAGGACAGTAACCTGGCCCTTTGTTTACAAAGTTTGGAGACCCCTGCCCTATGGCATCAATACTGAGACACTGGCCTGGAATAAGTAACTATACCAGAAGCACTGACTTCACTTGCTACATGCTTGTTCTGGGCTAGTGAATCTAAGTAGTAAAGCTAAAGAACACAAATTAAAGAACAGATTAACAGCTAAGCACCCAGCATTTTTAGAATCGTCATTTTAGTAAGGCGCAAACTCCTAGTGCAACACCACCATTAAAATGTATTGAATAAAAATCTATTAAATGTACTCACAAGAACTGTGTGGATACAGTTGTGTCCAAAATTATTCAACCCCCAATGCTGTAAAGGGGTTTAGGGACTATAGTGTACATTTGGAATTGTATTCAGAATCAAATCCTACAAGGACGTTGTAACTACCCAAATGCAACTAAAATGACATCAATTGTTTATGTAATACAGTAGTAAATGGTTCTTATGTGGTTTCTTCATTGCCACAATTATTCAACCCCTTAAAGACTACCACTCTGAAGAACAGAGGTTCATACAGGTGCTTTCCATCAGGTATTGAAAACACCTGTGGATGTCACCGAGCAGCAATCAAGCATAATAAGCACCAATTAGGCAGCTTTAAAATGACTGTGATACTCAGCTCCTTCTAGACATTTACTGGTGTGGTTACAAACATGGTGAAGGCAAGAGAATGGTCCAGGAAGACAAGAGAAGAGGTGATTTCTCTTCACAGGAAGGGCAATGGCTATAAGAAGATTGCAAAGATGTTAAACATACCAAGAGACACCTTAGGAAGCATCATTCGCAAATTCAAGGCAAAGGGCACTGTTGAAACGCTACCTGGTCGTGGCAGAAAGAAGATGCTGACTTCGACTGCTGTGCGCTACCTGAAGCGTAGAGTGGAGAGAAGTCCCCGTGTGACTGCTGAGGAACTGAGAAAAGATTTGTCAGATGTGGGTACAGAAGTTTCAGCCCAGACAATAAGACGCACACTGCGTAATGAAGGCCTCCGTGCCAGAACTCCCAGGCGTACCCCCTTGCTGTCTCCAAAGAATAAGAAGAGTCGACTGCAGTATGCCAAAAGCCATGTGGACAAACCACAAAAGTTGTGGGATAGTGTTCTGTGGACTGATGAAACAAAATTAGAACTGTTTGGGCCCATGGATCAACGCTATGTTTGGAGGAGGAAGAACAAGGCCTATGATGAAAAGAACACCTTGCCTACTGTGAAGCATGGTGGAGGGTCAATCATGCTTTGGGGCTGTTTTGCTTCTGCAGGTACAGGGAAGCTTCAGCGTGTGCAAGGTACCATGAATTCTCTTCAGTACCAGGAGATATTGGATGGAAACGTGATGCAGTCCGTCACACACCTGAGGCTTGGGAGACGTTGGACCTTTCAACAGGACAATGATCCCAAGCATACCTCCAAGTCCACTAGAGCATGGTTGCAGAGGAAAGGCTGGAACATTTTGGAGTGGCCATCGCAGTCACCAGACTTAAATCCGATTGAGAACCTCTGGTGGGACTTAAAGAAAGCAGTTGCAGTGCGCAAGCCTAAGAATGTGACTGAACTGGAGGCCTTTGCCCATGAAGAATGGGCGAAGATACCCGTAGATCGCTGCAAGACACTTGTGTCAAGCTATGCTTCACGTTTAAAAGCTGTTATAACTGTAAAAGGATGCTGTACTAAGTACTAAGATTGAATGTCACTTGGGGGTTGAATAAAACTGATAATGCTGTGAGCACAGAAAAGACATTTGTGGTTATTTCATTATAACTGTTATGTTATATTTGTCTGACCTACAAGTGCCTCTTTAATGTAAATGTAAGCAAGATGACTGAATGATCAAAAGCAATGTCAAACTGGCCAAAACACTCAATTTCAGTGGGGGTTGAATAATTTTGGACACAACTGTATATGGGGACGCCTATCCCACTGCTTTTTTTTTTTGGGCTGATCTCAGCTACGCATCATCTTTGGCTCCACCTACATTCCCGTTGAGGGGGGACTTGCCGGTATGTGCATGCATTTAAAATGTGGGGCTCTATTAGGTTGGATGTACAACCCCTGAAACACGGTAACCTCTCACCCTTGCAATGTTTGGAGAAGACGCCTTTGCCTCGCGGCTGGAATGGGTATTGATGATTCTACTATTCTTGTGAGTACATTAACGGATTTTTATTCAATACATTTTATTGGTGGTAATGCACTGGGGCTTTCACGCCTTCCTCTGTTTTTACAGTTGAGGATTTCCCAATCTGAGGAAGGTTGCGTCAGATAAAACGTTACGCCATTTGATGTGCTGCTGCTCGAGTGTTTTACTGTATAGAGATTTTAGAACCTATTTAGTGAAAGTTTATCAATTACTAATACTTCTTGCCCACTGCAGCTTTGTGACAGTTTGTGATATTTTCTGATGCAGTTTCCTGACAAATTCAATTTTCAGAATTTAAGAGAATTTAATTATAAAACATAAAAGGTCCAAAAACTAGCAATTAAAAATAAATAAATAACAAAAAAACTTTCAAGAGAGACTGTCCCTTTGCCCATTCAGGTCACAGTGACTGTGCATGTAATCAGGGGTGTATTTACCACAAGGCAAACAAGGCATTTGCCTAGGGTGGCACTTTCCAGGGGGGCCAGCACTGCCCCTTGGAAGAAGAGACACACGCGGCATGGGGACCTGGTGGGTTCCGAGAGATGCTGCGGGTTTCATGACGGTGTATGCACAGCCCGACTCTCATTCCCGGGGATGTCCGGAGCTGCGAAGGCGAGTGTCTTTCTTTCTCTCGCCATGGTGGATGGTGGCTGGTGTATGGGGTAGTGGAAGGCTTGGGTGGAGGGCAGGGGTGTCCTTGGTCAATGTCAGGCTCTTTCTGCGGGTGGGGGGCACCAATTTTTGTGTTGCCTAGGGCAGCACAAAACCTAAATACACCACTGCATGTAATATAAAGTCCACCTCCACATGCATTGATACGTACCCATCCAGTACCCACCCCCGCCTTTCCTTCATTACAGCCAATGCAATATACCCAGCGCTAGGTATGGAGGGAGAATATGGCTCTCTCCAATTTTTCAGCACTCAGGCCTAGAGGTCAATCACGTGACGGAGGGGGGAGACCTCACCATTCACTTAGGACCCGATACAGGGTATTTTGGTGACTGCTGTGACAGGAGTATAGGGGGAACACTTGACAGGGGGTGCATTCTTTACACAGACACAGTCTCTAAATGGGCAAAGCAACATGTCTGAGAGAAAACCCCCAAAAACAAAACACTCACCCCACTAAAAGTGAAATGTGGCCATTTACTAACATGGAACCAGTGCCATGCAGATACCAATGAGATTAATGTCAATTAGATGTCTTTGTTGTACAGATCATCGTTCTCTCCACACTTTTAAACAAATATTTATCTTTCCTGATGGCTTTTATTTGTCAGAGCTGAAGCTCCCTTTTAGTGCTGGAGACTGGCATTGTCTAAGTTCCAGGCAGGGCGATCCGTTCCAGGGCAAAGCAAACTCTTGTATCATTTAACCACTTCATATCCGGACACTTTCACCCCCTTCCTGTCCAGGCCAATTTTCAGCTTTTAGAGCTGTCACACTTTGAATGACAATTGCGCGGTCATGCAACACTGTATTCATATGAATTTTTTTTACATTATTTTGAGACAGATAAAACTTTATTTTTGGTGGTATTTATTCACCACTGGGATTTTTTTTTTTGTTATATAAATGAAAAAGTCAAAACATTTTGAAAAAAGTGTTTTTCTTATAAAATTTTGCAAATAAATAATCTTTCTTCATAAATCTTGACCAAAATTTATTTGGTTATCTTTTTAGTGAAAAAAAAAAAACCCAAATTAGTTTATAACAAAAA